>NC_041395.2:232301518-232601518 GCF_900747795.2 Erpetoichthys calabaricus | reverse complement strand
CTGAGTGCAGGCACATAACGCCAAGTACAATTCTCAGTTAAAGTACAAGTACAGATTATACTAATTACTAAATATAGAACTGGCACACATAAATACAGATTTGTAAAAACACTCAGAGAACAAGGTAAATTAGAGCACTACAATTTGAATACTTTTTAATACTTCTCCACTTCAGCTTCATGTATTGTCATAGTTTTTTCGTTCGATGTAGGTTTTTAAGCATAAGGATTTCCATCCATCCATTCGTTTTCTTCAGCTTATCCAGGTACGGGTCACAGATTAAGCAAAGATGCCCACGCATCCCTTCTTGCCGTTACCTCATTCAACTCCCCAGATACCAACCCATTCCTAGGTCAGCTGACAGATATAATCTTTCAAGTGTGTCCTAGGTCTACCCCAAGGTCTCCTCCTGGTTGAACATGCAGGAAACACCTCCCTAGGGAGACTTCCAAGAGGCATCCTAATCGGATTCCTGAACAATCTTGTCTTATAAGGATTTCAGTTGGGATTTTTTTTTATTTTGGACTGTTTTAAATGCCTTAAATATTTTTTATGTCTTAAAGCAACACCATTTTTTTTTCTTATGAGAGCTGCTGTTTTGAGTGAGTACTGGGTACAGTTGCTAGTGTGCTTGCCCACAAGGTCATGGATTTCTGGGTTGTCCAAGGTTCTAGATATTGTCAAAATACTTTGCAACTGTAGTGAGCAATTGTTTAGCATGTTCTCCTAGACTTGAATTTTGGTTTAGCGTTTTGACATTGTTATTCTTCCATTTGCGATTCTGATAACAACCAACCCTTGGCTAGATTTTTTACTTTGATTTGTGATTTGTCCAAAACAAAATCAATTAATTCTTCAGGAAAGAATATTACCATGTGATGGTTTGCCATTATTATTCTCTTCACGTATGTGTTGTTACATTAGTAAACCATCCTAAAGCTCTGTAGGAGAAATTCTATTCCTATTTTTATTTATTTTTTTAATTAGAAAAGAGAATTTTTTTTAAATACTCAAAGTAATTTAAACAAACGAGAAAAACTGAAAGATTTTTTGCTTGGATTTTATTTTCAAAATTACGGACAAAAAAAAGCAGTGTCCAAAGTGCAGTGCAGTCTACTCAATAAAAAAACAAATGAAGTGAAATCATATACTGTATTACATCTGGAATGTCTACTCACACCCGGGTTCGCTTCCCGGGTCCTCCCTGCGTGGAGTTTGCATGTTCTCCCCGTGTCTGCGTGGGTTTCCTCCGGGTGCTCCGGTTTCCTCCCACAGTCCAAAGACATGCAGGTTAGGTGGATTGGCGATTCTAAATTGGCCCTAGTGTGTGTTTGTGTGTGGGTGTGTTTGTGTGTGTCCTGCGGTGGGTTGGCACCCTGCCTGGGATTGGTTCCTGCCTTGTGCGCTGGGATTGGCTCCAGCAGACCCCCGTGACCCTGTGTTCGGATTCAGTGGGTTGGATAATGGATGGATGGATGGATGTTTTTGACATTATATTAATATTTTTATTTACCCAACCAAATCATGAACAATTTTAAATGAAAGATTTCATATTCGTTGTGTCTTTTTGAACTATGTTTATAAAGGATATGCCAAAATAATCACATACCTTGTGGCCTGCATAGATTTATATGACAGTTTACAATAACTATCCCTGCCCAGGATTGTTTCCTGCCTTGTGACCTGTGTTGGCTGGGATTGGCTCCAGCAGACCCCCGTGACCCTGTGTTCGGATTCGGCGGGTTGGAAAATGGATGGATGGATGGATGTCTACTCACAATGAAATGTGAAATTTTGTAACACCCCACTTAATTCCCTGCACATCATTTATAATTTAAATGGGTTGCCATATACATCATATTGTGGAAGGTAAATACAAATCCCAAATAATAATGTAATTCTTATTAATATTACTTGTGTTAGATGTGAACTTTCATTCAACATGATTTTCTATTTAAAAAATGCTGCTGGTTTTGCTAATAATTCATGAACAATCTCTGTTGTTTAAAGAACTGGAAAACAGGATGTGCAGATTCAGCATTTAGCTATCTTGTATTCCTCAGATATGTAAACCAGTCACACCGCCTTCTGGTCACTCCTAAAGGCCTTGGTATTACAATAGGATCTTTGCAATAGTCAGTTAAGATGTTTTAATAAATATATCCTCCTTTACTGCAGACTATTTTAATAAATGTTCTATAGATCCTGCCCCAAGTGGAGGAGTTCAAGTATCTCGGGGTCTTGTTCACGAGTGAGGGAAGAATGGAGCGTGAGATCGACAGGCGGATCGGTGCGGCATCCGCAGTAATGCGGGCATTGCATCGGTCTGTCGTGGTGAAAAAGGAGCTGAGCCGCAAGGCGAAGCTCTCAATTTACCAGTCGATCTATGTTCCTACCCTCACCTATGGTCATGAGCTATGGGTAGTGACCGAAAGAACGAGATCGCGAATACAAGCGGCTGAAATGAGTTTCCTCCGCAGGGTGTCTGGGCTTTCCCTTAAAGATAGGGTGAGAAGCTCAGTCATCCGGGAGGGGCTCAGAGTAGAGCCGCTGCTCCTCCGCATCGAGAGGAGTCAGATGAGGTGGCTCGGGCATCTGATCAGGATGCCTCCTGGACGCCTCCCTGGTGAGGTGTTCCGGGCACGTCCAACCGGGAGGAGGCCCCGGGGAAGACCCAGGACACGCTGGAGGGACTATGTCTCTCGACTGGCCTGGGAACGCCTTGGGATTCTCCCGGAAGAGCTAGAAGAAGTGGCCGGGGAGAGGGAAGTCTGGGCATCTCTGCTCAAGCTGCTGCCCCCGCGACCCGACCTCGGATAAGCGGGAGACAATGGATTGATGGATGGATGGTTCTATATTTGCTAATTAGTATTGTGGCTAACTTTTCTTCCACAATAGGAAAAGTCAGCAGAAAGACACCAGTACAGTACATAGTGGTGTTCATAGACAAGGAGGTGTTTCCTGTCTGGATTACCATCTTTAAGTCATTAGCTAAAGAACTGGTTAGTCTACTTGCTTGAATTGAAATTTCAGAAGACACACTGACAGACAAAGGAATTTCATTTATGCATGTTTTATTTGAGAAGTTAAAAAAAATATATTGAAAATGAAATACTGAATGCATCAGTGTAACATCCACAGAAAAATGATATAGTTGAACGACACAAAAAACTCCTTAAGATGCTATGTAAGTTGTGATGCAAAGATGTGGGAGCAACTGAGAACAGCTGCCACCCTTCTTCCTGTTTGTCTGTTGGGAGGTAACATAGGCTTTAGCTGGCTTTTCTCTTTTCAAGTTGCTGTGCAGAAAACAACCAAGCAAGCCTTTCAATATTGCACAACACATCCTTGATGCTACATTGATTTGAAAAGCTTAGATCCTGTGACAAAGACAGCAGAATGGCTGCCCAGTGAAAGCAGAAATAGCTGTATTATCCCAAATAAGTCCCATCAGAGGTCGAAGAAAGGAAGGAGCCCATAGCCTAGTATGACCAGGAATAAAGGGTAAAAATATTACCTCAACATATCACACCCTTGAACATGAACAGAGGATTAGCAACAGGAGCTGTTGGAGACCTTACAAATGACCAAGAGTTCATTACACAGAACGCACCAACAGGTACCTGATGTACTCTATTAAACAAATATTATTCAAAGGAGTTGGTATTATGAATGACAAACCAGGTTTAATATACCTTATTTCACGTGATATTTTATCATACCTTGGAGTACTGGTGACAAAGAGATCCAACAGACTTTCTGAGCCCAGGTGGAAGGAAGTCAAGGCAAATGTCTAGGAAACTTTTGCCCTAAATGTCACCAATGAAAGTAGGAGCCCATGATTCACTCCTTTGTACTGATAGCCAAACCAGGGGCCTCGTGCATAATGCCATGCATAGAATTCACACTAAAGCATGGCATACAGACAAAAGCGGAAATGTTCGTATGCACAAAAAAATCCAGATGCAGAAATCTGTGCATTCGCCAACTTCCATGTTCTTCTGCTCCATAAATCCCAGTCAGCGTGAAAAGTAACGCACGTGCATGCGCCTGCTACCACTAACCAAACTCCTCCCAGAATTATGCCTCTTTGAATTGGCAAATCAATATAAATAGCCCTTAAGCTCAGCCTTCTGTGAAAAGGCAATGGAAAAAGCACAGGGGGAAATAGAAGAATTTCAGCGAATATCAAGTAGAGGCAAAGAAAAATGTACTATTTGTTGGTTTAAACAGTGGTATAAACAACAAAATGAAGTTGATCGAGTTACATTGAGTGTCGAAGAAACTCGAAAGTTCAAATTCACAAAGCCACACAGTGCCTGAAATAAGTTGTCAGATATCAAAGTCGCCATGAAAAGGCAAGTCGTAGCCCACCGTCTAAGTGTCATATGAAAGTTAATTAGGGTACAGAGAAAAGAAAAAAAAATAGGGACACAGTGGGAAAAAAGCTCGAAATGTCAACTTTAATCTCAAAATATCCACTTTAATCACACAGTTTATTTTGTCATTAAAGTAGAACATCACAAACTTCATTTTAAAATCGTTTAATTTACTAGTTTCTCAAATCTCATCTTAACTAAAGTAGCATGTTAAATGCTTTGTATTGTATTTGTTATTCTATGTGTTCTGTGTGTGAATCACTATGTGCTTCTTAAACTGGGTTTCTCTTCCTCTGACAGGACACAGAATCCATTACATTCGTGATATTACAGCTCTCTGAATAATTAAAATACTGAGATGTATACTTGATATCATTTTCATGATGATAGGAATTAAAGCTTATATTAAACATAGGAACACGGTGGCGCAGTGATAGTGACGAGCTGTCGCCCTGTCCAGAGATTGTTCCTGCCTCACGCAAGATGCTTGCTGCGCCATGCGCGACCTTTGATGAAATAATTTATTGCAGCAGTACTATCTCTTTCAAACGTACTAACCTCCAATTCCTGTCCTTCCTTTTCTTTCTCCAAATACCCAATTGCCACACAATCAGCTCTGTAAAAGATGTTAAGCCATCTGTAAGCTGAGAAACTTTTAAGGAACATTGAAAATTCTTCGTAGTACATGTTTAATTATTCTGTCCTTCTATCCTTCCAGTGTCGTGCCAACCCGAGCAAGAATACAGTGCTAGACAGGAACAATCTGTGAACGGAGCGCCAGCTCCTCGCTAGCGCTGCGGCACCATGTCCTCACATGTTTAATTATTAACAATATAGATTATTTAAATGAAGATAAAGTTTTATCTGTATAATATAATAAACATATTTTGCTGCATTTCATCTTAAAAATGATATTGTCATCATATGTAAATACACACTTTATAAAGTGGCTCAGGTTGTGCAATATTATACAGTAACTGTATCGCGAGTTTACTTGTACTTATAAGTACAAACAGTTCTCAAGGAGCACTTGATGGACTAATTGATTGCATTTATAGTTCTTGGGATGAAACTGTTTCTGAAGTGCAAGGTCAGTACAGGAAAGGCTCTGAAGTGTTTGCTGTATGAGAGCAGTTCAAATGGCTGAGGCAGCATGTGCTTGATGCTGTATGCTGATAATTCTCTTTCCAATCAGCTGTTGTAGAGCTGTGATTCCACACTCAGATACAGTGATATAAATACTCCGAGTGGTGCAGTGAGAGTAATATGGAAAAAGATGATCCGCTATGGCAACCCCTAACAGGAGCAGCTGAAAGAAGAAGAAGAAGAAGGTGCAGTGACAGTAACAACGCTAAAGCAGGTATGGTATATGGAATAGTTTGGCCATTCCGTGGACCATTATATTGTTACAGGTTAATTTCAATCAGATGCCTTAAACTAATAAACAATATGCAGTTAATTTCAGAGTATTTGATAAAGCCGTGTCAGGGATGTGGATCTAAAAAAAGAAAGGGAAACCACACTGGAACAAAAGCACTGCTTTGACGCTGGGTGCCGCCAGTTTGCAAAACCAAGTGGAGAACTAGCATACGCCAGGGTTTGAGCTACCCTGAAAATGTGCGTGGCTTTACGGCAAGTTTAGGTTTTATACATCGCAATTTGAGCGTGGAAACAGGAGTACGCAACATTTTTGTGCATATACACAGTTTATACATGAGGCCCCAGATGTCTTATGGTGATTCTGCAAAAATTTAAGAAGTCTTAATATGGTTTGAAAACTTGATGTGTACCTCATGCTTAGGGTAGATAAATTTATTGAAAACCTGAGGGATTACCTACTATAGTACCATCATTGGTGGGGCAAAGGACTATTGGCAAGTGCCCTTGACTGAAGATGTCTTAGGAGAAAATTGCAATTAGCACGCCTAGAGGACATCGGAAATATCATGTCTCACCATTTGGGTTTAGTTGTTACCCAACAACTTTTCACATTTCAGTTAAACAATTTTTAATAAAACACTTTTAATTTCAAATATTATGTACAAATTTTAAATCCATAGACTATAAACCCTAAAATTAAATAGCTACAAAATAAATTATTCAAATTACTAATACCATTCAGGGTGTGAACCACTAAATTACTGTACTGTTGATGCACAAGTTTCAAGGAATGGCTTCTTATATCAAAACATGAAAAATAAGAATTTTTGTGGTGTTGAACACTAATTAACAAAAAAACTAAATAATAATTCTTAGTTTGATACAAGAAATCCAATAAATAATAACAATAAAATGCTTATTAATTTTTAAAATGCATGTAGAAATGTTTTATGAATTGGTTTTTTGAACAGAATTTTTAATTTTCTTACATAGTTGTCTTTCTTAGTTGAAATTGATAATAATTATAAATAATGCAATTTCAGTCACCATGTTTTCGCCTTAAGGATATACCTCACATCTGGTGTGTGTTATATATATTCAGCTAATTGTGACAGATTTGAATAGAACAAAGATATACTGTATCAAACAAAAACAGCTTGATGAAGTTGTCCACTTAATTCTTTGGTTTCATGACACTTAATTAAAAAAAAAAACAAATCTATGTGTACATGATCAAAAACTGAGTACAAATAAGCATTTCATACACAGTATAGTGTGTGCAGACAGGAAGCCACAGGAGACTGGCTAATTTGCAGGGAAAACCTTATAGTTAAAAGACAAACCAAGAGATGAATCAGCTTTTTATTTTTCTTACAAAACAAGAGAAGGACAACATTTATTTATAGATTGTGTTATGAAATCATCAATTAAATCTATGTATATTATTAATGAAACCTTAATCTGACGTGTGCTGGTTTAAACATGTGCTATCAGAATTTATGTGTAATTGTAAAATCCTAGATACTGTAATACAGGTGCAGTGCTCATAAAGCATCTGTACATGTGATGTTGTTTAAGAGAATAAAAGACAGTATATGTTGAGGGACAGACACCGTAGTGGGGAACTGTGTGAATACTCGTGCATGTATCCATTAAAAGACTGAAATCTCTATCAAGGAAAAAAGACTCACAGCCACAGGATCTCTCTGTATGGTACAGAGAATCAGGATCTCACTCAGTGAAAAACAACCACTTTTGCTGGTTGTGAGGGAGTGTCTATAACTTTGGAACTCACTGATCTGTGTGTGTAACAAGGGATGTCTGTGGGATGGCACATGTTACAGCTACACGTGCCCTTGACAAATGAAGCAAAAAGAAATAATGAGAAGGACTGCTGTGCGAGCTTTTACTATCTCAAAATCAGCTACAGTGTGAAACATCAAATACATAACATGAGTGAATAATACTGAATTCTAACACTGCTGAAATCCCTTCACGGTTGATTTAGCACACTATAAGATTCAAGTTACTTTAACACAATCACTGCTAAAAATCATAGTTGAAAGATTTTAATTAGCTTCTGAAAATACTCTGCTCTTTTAAAATAATAAGAGATCATTACACCTAGCAGGAAGATAAATTTCCCTGCTCATAAAAATATTTGTGGTAAGCATTCAAATGAACATTTAGTGTAATTATTTTCAATGTTGATTGAGGTAGAAAATATTCCTTTACATAACAATTTGTTCTTACCAATATATTCTTTAAAGGCATTTGTAACAGTCATCCAGTTTCCATTTTCATTAGGAATCCACTGGTCTTAAAGCAAAGAAGTTCTGTGTAACTGTTGCAATATGGTGTAGTGGTTATGGTATGGGTGTTGGGCAAGGTCGTGGGGTCCAGCGGCTGTGGGGCATCTGTTGGTGAAGAAAGATTCACAGATCTTGACTTTGCTGACGATGTTGTGATCTTCGCATAGTCAATGGAGGCTCTGATCAGGAGGCTCGAGAGACTGAGTGAGGAGTGTGAGTGTCTGGGCTTGCGAGTGTCCTGGATAAAAACCAAGATCCAGGCCTTTAATGACCTCTTGGGCACAGCCATCAGCAGTGTGTTTGTTTATGGAGAGAGTGTTGACCTTGTTGAGAGATTTACTTACCTTGGCAGTGGCATTCATTTCTCTGGTGACTCTTCCTGTGAAGTCAGTAGACGGATTGGGAGAGCATGGGGGGTCATGAGGTCGCTGGAAAGGGGTGTGTGGTGCTCCCAATATCTATGCAAAAGGACAAAGGTCCAAGTCTTTAGAGTCCTGGTGTTTCCTGTCTTGCTATATGGTTGCGAGACATGGATGCTATCCAGCGACCTTAGACGAAGACTGGACTCCTTTAGTACTGTGTCTCTCCGGAGAATCCTTGGGTACCGTTGGTTTGACTTTGTGTCGAATGAGCGGTTGCTCATGGAGTCCCGAATGAGGCACATTACCTGCATTGTGAGGGAGCGTCAGTTACGGCACTACGACCATGTGGCGCATTTCCCCGAGGGTGATCCGGCTCGTAAGATCCCCATTGTTGGGGACACGAGTGGCTGGACCAGGCCAAGGGGTCGCCCACGTAACAACTGGCTGCGGCAGATAGAGGGTCATTTCCGGAGGGTGGGACTGGACAGCATGTCTGTCATGGGTTGCAAACCGGGATCCCGAGTTGTTTTGCCGTGTAGTGGGTGCGGCAACACACTGTACCAGTGCATGCTCCCCAACTTGACTTGACTTGACTTGTTATGGTACTCAACCAAAGGCCACCATACTGTCAATCTGAGCCTAAGTCTGACTCATTGTGTGACCTTGAGCAAGTCACATAACCTGCCTGTGCTCCAAATGTAAAACGATTACTGTATATGGGGGCTATTCAATTATAAATTCAGTTGGGACAGATTTTCAAACCAAGCCATTTACCTGGGCCAGACATTTTCAGTGGCTGATAAGCAGGAGGTAATAACAAATTTTAAACCAGCATAAATTAATGTATTGAAAACCAATTAACGATAAGCAGGAGGTAATAACAAATTTTAAACCAGCATAAATTAATGTATTGTAAACCAATTAACCTTTATTCATTGTTTCCCTTTTAAATTTGACACAGGCACATCAAAAAGTCAATAAAAAAAGCTTTAACTGAACAGGATCTGAGGTAGTAGCAATACGTTTTTTCTACTATTGAAAAAAAACTAAAACATTTTGGTCATATCTGACCTAAGCACATCTCAAAGTGCATAAAAACAAAACAGTTCACAGTATTAGCAATAACATTTGTTTCCCTGTTGAAACAAAATAAATATTTTGGTCATATATGACCCAGGCACATCACCAAGTCCATTTAACAGAATAAAAAAGATCTATCAATGCTATAAAAGCTATCAGTACACAAACCCATAACAAATGATAACAGTAACTAACACACATGTATACAATATCTACTGCACACCGAGGGAACAGAGGTTTGTTTTAAATGACCACACATGTGATTAGCAGTGCTTTTTTTGTAAACAAAAAGGTGGCGGTAAGCATATGTTGTGTTTGGAACAAGTACTGTCAAGGTACTATATAGCTATACTACAGTATAGGTATATAGAGCCAGAGAGGCCAAGCTCTACATGTTTTGTTTATTTGATGAAAAAACATAACATTTAATATTAGAATTTTGACAAACTGTCAAATATTTACATTTATATAGCGCTTTACTCACTACTCAAAGCACTTTGCAAATTCGATGCAGGGAGGACCCGGGATGGGAAAATATGATCTTATTGCAAGTCAGCAGCATTACTATTACACTACCTGCATAGGTGTTCTGTACTCTATAATATTTTGCTTGATAGTTTAAATTCACAGACACAGAATTTCTGAAATCGAAGAATATTAACTACAGGTTAATAACGAGCTGTACATTCTACAAAAAAGTTATGTAGTCCCACAATTAGCGCTTAATTTGATTGAGTTTGAGTGTCAATGGCTGATCGTCGTCCTTGTAACAGTCACGAATCCGGGTGATCGAAGTATGTGAGAGGACAGTCAACAAATCATATGAAGAGAAGTGCAGGGACAGTGATTGTCAGTAACGAGGCTCTCACTGGATTAAAATTTGATTCATTTTTGAAAACCCACGTTTGTGCTAAGTTGATGAAACTGAAATACAACTAAGGGCTCATTTATACTTCACGCTCAGAATGTGTACGCGCATGCATCATGGCTGCCACGCATTCCCAGTGTTCATTTGACGCGTCCTCTGAGGAGGTCCTCAGAAATTAACGCGCCACGTACCAGCAAAAAAGTCGGGGGGGCACAGTGTGATAAAAGTCGGAACATGACGTCAGAGTTTCTGTTTACTGTCTACATGTGACAGAAAACCACTATGCAGATCCTAGTACGTTCGATGTGCATACTTTGATATTTAATGAATGGTTCGATGTGGTGAAGGCAAAATGCCAACATACAGATGCATTCGTGGAGCTTTTATATTTAAGCATCACATATTCCCAATCGTAATGACACGATACATTTTAAAAGTCTCAGATACCATCTTTTGTGCCGTCTTTTTTTTCTAGGGCTTCCTCCTGACCTGACAGCAGCAGCAAACAGCAATAGATCACCACACTGCACACATTAAATGTATGTTATTTCAACTCTCTGCACATTTAGAATCCTTAGATTTATACTTGATACCACTTTCATGATGAAATGCATTAAAGTATGTATGTTACATTTTACAGATAAATCATTAATTTCATTTAAATAATGAACACTGTTAATAATTACACACATGGGGGTGACACGGTGGCGGAGCGGTAGCACTGCTGTCTCACAGGGAGTCACGTCGCTGGTATTCCCTGCCTGGAATTTACATGTTTTCCTGCTGCGTTTCCACAGTGTGCTCCGGTTTCCTTCCAAAGATATGCAGATTTGGTGACACTAAAATGACGCTAGTGTATGTGAGTGCTTGTATTCACCTTGTGATGACCTGATGCCTTGTCCAGGGATTGCTTCTGCTTCATGCCCAATGCTAGCTGGAATGGACACATCCCTGAATTGATGGATTTAATCATTAAACATCCTTTTAAGAGATATTGCGGTAAAGTGTCATCGGAATTTAATGGGTATTCCAGGCAATTCACAACACAGAGAAGCCAAACCTTTTTCACCGTGATGATATCTCGCACTGCCACCTGGTGGATTTCTCCAGATTTTTGTAAAGTACACACACAAGTATAATCAGTAAAATGCTTGTGTAGCAGGAGCATCCGCTGCAGCATGCGTCGCGTCGCATGAAGTATAAACACGGCCTAAGACTCAGCACTAAATTTTTATAATCATTTAATATTTAGTTGATAGTATGATCAGCTTTTCCCACTGAGGTGCCAGTACAATGTACCAACTCATATCATCACCAAAAAAAAAATCAATGACTACCACCACTACTTCCAGACACACGACGAAGCACTGCATTGTGGGTTGAATTTTGCTAGGCTAAGTGGAGTGTTGCATTCATGATCTGTACTACTGTAGGATTTTATGTAGGAATTTCTGAAGGCTGGCAAAATGTGTTTTTTCTTGGTTTTTCTCTGCGTTTCTGGTGGGTTCATGGGATGGGCCACTCGGAGGTTGCTTCTGGGTCACATGTGGCCTACGGCGTGCCATTTCAATAGGCTGGCTGTATATGGAAACAGTTGTGCTATAGAGCTGAACATGTAAAGCACCTTGGCGTTGTGTTCTCTAAAGGAATGCAATATACACAAATAAAGTTTATTTTCCATTTTTTGTTTTCATATTTGCATTCATCAAGGAATTCATTACAGTAAACAAATTCTTTTCAAAAACTGGAATCTATCAATGGAACATTTTACTTTGCAACAAATCACACAATGTGATTACCTCATTTGGCTGAAGTAGTTGATCTTCTTCAGATTGTGTCTGAACTCAGGAAAAAAGTACTGTTTAGTTAACCATTGTTAGGTTAACATGTTTAATTACGGGTCTCTTATAAAATAAATAGGAATGTGAAAAAACATGCTAGTCATATTTTACTACATAGGACCAGGGGTCTGTCCCAGAAAAAGAGACTAGATAATCATGGATCTCAAAACAAACTCCAGCTTGCTATAGCAAAATTTTGCATCACCAGACTAAAGTGTATCAGAACATTGGATTTCATTCAGCTCAGGCAATCCTGCCTTTCACAAAATTATTTACAAGCTGTTATGAGTGGAGCACAGAACAATTGATCAAACATGGACTACAAGTCTAAAAAGGAGAGCAACAACCTTCATGAGAACAGAGCAAGATGTTCCAGTGACAGTACATGAAGATTATTGGTATATCCATCAAAACAGGAGCAACACAGCAGCGGTAGCCTCCAAGGAAATGGGAGATGTTGTTGAGAAATATCACTGATAAAGTGAATGCTTAAAACAGTTAATCAGAGAAATCCATGTAAATTTTGTGTAGAAAATTATTGTATTGTGCAAAATGTACCCAGACAATATTACCTTACTTTAAACATCATCTGCCCTCAAGTAAGCATTGTAGTCCATTTTTGCAATATTAATGATATCAGAGAAGTGTAAGACCCAGTGTGTTAAGACTTCAGCGAACACAGAGTTGTTCTAATCCTTGCTGTCTGAGATTGCAAAAGTTATCCTGTCTGCGCTGAACCCTGTATTGTTCTGTAATGTAATATAACATGCTCTATTGAACATTCAGTGCTGTATGTAGAGAACATACTGAATGTATTACGTAAGGCACTGAGAAGTAATTCATCTGTAAGTATATAGAGAAAAGCCAAGCAAAATGACACCTTTTATTGGCTAACTAAAAAGATTACAATATGCAAGCTTTCGAGGCAACTCAGGCCTGAAGAAGGGGCCTGAGTTGCCTCGAAAGCTTGCATATTGTAATCTTTTTAGTTAGCCAATAAAAGGTGTCATTTTGCTTGGCTTTTCTCTACATTCATAATGGCTAACACGGTACAACACCCTAGTACTATATCTGTAAGCATAGAAAACAACTGAAGTTTAACAAGAAAAAGGCTAAATTTAAAGAAGCATTTTCTTCTATTTTTGCCTTTTTATTCTGCATGTGTAACAATTTTGTTCTCTATTTTTGTGTGAACTGTTTGCTTCGAATTTTCACTAAACCTTTTTTAAAACAAACTTTTTTGGACCTTGAAATTTCTTTTGGTACAAGTTTGACTCATGCTTGATCTTGCCTTACCTACTTAGCAGCTACACTTGTGCCTGGTTGTTTGAACATTTACTTTTGTTGGCTTTTGTTTTGTATACCCAAAGACATGCACGTTAGGATAATTTATCATTCTAAATTGTCCCAGTGGCTGTGTGGATGTGCTTATCCAGTGATGAACTGACATTTTGTCCAGAGCTTGTAACATTATGAAAGCGTTTGATATGTACGCCCATTAACAAGGCATAGCCTCCACAAGTAACAATGAGGTGTTTTGAGAATAATTGTAAAAGGCTTAGGATTTAAAACTGTACCTGGCACCAAGGTCATAATATTATATGTTTGCACCTGATAAATAAACATGTTTGCTGTATTAAAAAACACTAAAAAATAAAGCTATATATAGTAAGATGGGAACCCCTATATACACATTTCTTATTACAATTAATAACTGAAAGTAAAAGAAAGTTAGTTAAAATTGGATTATATTTGATAATTTACAAAGTGAGAATGAAAAAACAGTATTTTCATACTGCAGATGTTTAAAAAGCACTGTGGTATAAGCTCAGGGGTGTTTTTCATAGGACTACATCTAGCATGACTCACTTCCCAGTAGATATCAGATTTTCTTTTGTCTCCTCTAGGCTTGAGATCCCTAACCTGTCCATTTCATATGTTTATTTCATGAGTTACATTTACACTTTGGTTTTAAGACTTATACTCCTTAAGACTCCTTAAGACCTACCATCTATGATCTGAATGTCTGTGTTTTTTATGACATACCAAAATTTCACAAAGAAATGCAGTGAAAATAAAAAGCATTTTTTCAAGTCAAACTTTTCTAAAACAGAAGTTTTGTTCATTTGAATTAAAATATTTTAAATATTTTATTTATAGCCAGATAAATTTAATTAGATTCAATTTTAAATTTCTCTCTAATGCAGCTGACTAAACTTTAAATAGGACATGCAAAAATTAATTGCTAAAGTGATTTTGTAAAATATAGTCATTATATATATATATATATATATATATATATATATATATATATATATATATATATATATATATATATATATATATATATATATATACACATATATATCAATGATAGCCAATAAGTTAAATGCACATACTTGAATTATTAAAGCCTCAAATGGATAAGTGCATGTGTTCGAGTTTTATTTACCATTTATGTTTAGTACTTAACAATTTTTATTCACATTTGTTCTTTTAGTGACAATAAAACTTCTTACCCCACATAGTGCAAAACAGTGATTTAGGAAGTCTGAATCTATTTCAGCAGTATGCAGTGAAAAAGCTGAACATGAAGAAAATGTTGTTCCATTACTGGCACACTCATGTATACACTCAAAATAGTCAGATAACATATCAGTTACAGGTAGATGTTATCACCTGCTTGGCATTTCTACCTGACACACCTGCAATGGTGCCCTTTGGTTAACTACATAGTCATCAGCCGGTACTTACTCTGGTACATCTCCATACCATGCATAACATGCAAAAAATTGAAATTGTGGGTAGTGTGGCTGTTGTGTGAAAGAGGAATAAATGGATTAATGTCAATTGATGAATGAATGAATGAATGAATTAATATTCTGTTTTCTTTTTCACTATGCAAATAATTATTGGGATTTTGCCAAGGCTTCCACAATATTTTCCTTATCTCCTCCATAGATTGGAGTTCCTTGCCATCAGATTTATATAAACATAACTGAACCACATTTGTTTTACGAAAGAGAATAATACAATTTATTTATAAACCCAAGAAATACGGAAATAAGATTACTGCTTATATAATAATTTGAAATTGGTAAAACAAAACAGTCAAGAGAGAAAACATTAAACAAAGACAAGGTTCTTCTTAGTTTGTTTATAACTAAGTAACTCGGGAGTTTATTTTACAGGACTTTTCATTACTTGTCTGTCTTTTGGAATTTTAGTGTGACATTTCAGTCACTTGAATGAAGAGTTCAATGTAAAGATAGGGCTAAACTTTTATGGTGCAACTCAAATCTATCTTGTTTCTAATTTAGGCAAAATCTTAGAAAAGGTTTACTTAACATAGTGATCCAAGCTTGTCAAACAGTAACAAATAACACGAGAAAGCAAGTCATTGACTATTTACTACTTACTTATTACTCTAATTTATCAATAGAACAGATATTGTATATTGTGATAATGTTACATCATTAATTTTTTTACTAACTTTTTAAACTGTTTTTGGCAGAGATTTACATGCTTGATAGGGTTTCCTAGCTGCTGAATCCATTTTTGATGTTAATTTTTTTATGTCATTTGCATTTTGTTTGTTATGGATTCTGACATTTTGTAGAGCAGTCACCACCACGTTGTGTAAATGATGTAACTTCCTGGTTATCTGAGATTACAGATAAATCTTTTGACGTTTGCCAGTGTGTTTTGTTTAGTGATTTCTAGTTAAAGAATTAATTGGCTGTCAATTTTGACTAAATGTTTTTGAGTTTTGTTTTGGGCTTAACAACTGATTGATCTGATGTTTCGGTTATTGAACTTTTCTAGGCTTAAACTCATCTTTCATCTTTTGGTTCCTGCTTAAAATTACATCTTCTATACTCTTAAACAAAAAAAAGGATGAGAGGTGTCCATTGAGTTTTAAGACAATTACAAGGGGAGATTAAAAATAACTGAAGCAACAGATGGGGGAACATAATGAGATCTTTACATCAAATTGTGGGAGTAATAAATGAACATTCTCCATTTATTGATAATATGAAGTCAAAATCAACTGTGTCACACTAAAGAACCCAAACTACTACATCCTATTTGTTTATCAGGTTGAGTTTAATAAATGCCATTGCTTTCTTAATCAGTGTCTGATAGTTTTTGACCTACAATTCTTCACTGTCATTAATAAGTAGGAATGGTTTTCAGGTACCTCTTAGTCTAGCAAGCTCTTAAGAGACATCAACTAATATTAGATTAAAACCTCTGGTTTAGACAATGGGAAAAGCACAGGGGAAAATATAAGAATTTCAGCGAATACCAAGTGGAGGCAAAGGAAAAACGTACTATTTGTTGGTGTAAACAGTGGTATAATCAACAAAAGAAAGTTGATCGAGTGACAGAGTGTTGGAGAAACTCAAAAGATCAAGTTCGCAAAGTCGCACAGTGCCCGAAATAAAAAAGAAATCACATATCAAAGTCGCCGTGAAAAGGCAAGTCGTAACCCACCATCTGAGTGTCATATGAAAGCTTATTAGGGTCCAGAGAAAAAAAATAGGCACACAGTGCCTAGTTGAAATGTCAACTTTAATCTCGAAATTTCCACTTTAATCACGTAGTTTATTTTGCTATTAAAGTAGAACATCATAAACTTCATCTTAAAACCGTTTACTTTACTAGTTTCTCAAGTAGCACGTTAAATGCTTTGTTCTGTATTTGATCTTCTATGTGCTCTATGTGTGTGAATCACTACGTGCTTCCGTTCTTTCTCTTTCTCCGACAGGACACAGAATCCATTACATTCGAGATATTACAGCTCTCTGAATAATTAAAATACTGAGATGTATACGTGATATCATTTTCATGATGATAGGAATGAAAGCATGTTATTAAAAATGGGAACACGGTGGCGCAGTGATTGTTCATATCTCACGCAAGAGGCTTGCTGTGCCATGCGCGACCTTCGATGAAATAATTTATTACAGAAGTACTGTCTCTTTCAAACATACTAACCTCCAATTCCTCTACTTACTTTGCTTTCTCCAAATACCCAATCGCCACACAATCAGCTCTGTAATAGACGTTAAGCCATCTGTAAGCTTAGAACGCTGATTCTTCAAAACTTTTAAGGAACATTGAAATATCTTCGTAGTACATGTTTAATTATTCTATTCGTCTATCCTTCCAGTGTCGCGTCAGCACCAGCAATAATACAGCGCAAGGCAGGAGCTATCCGTGAACTAGCTAGCGCTGCGGCAGCGTGTCCTCACATGTTTAATTATTAACAATACAGATTATTTAAATGAAGTTAAAGTTTTATCTGTATACTATAAGCAACATATTTTGCTGCATTTCATCTTAAAAATGATATTGTTATCATACGCGCTTTATAAAGTGGCGCAGGTTGTGCAATATTATAACTGTAGTGTAAGTTTACAGTGAGGTAATTGTACTTATAAGTAAACAGTTCTACAAGGAGCATTTGATTGACTGATTGAGTGCGTTTATAGTTCTTGGGATGAAACTGTTTCTGAAACGCGAGGTCCATACAGGAAAGGCTTTGACTTTTTTTGCCGTGGTTGAGGTAGTGTGTAGCCTACTTGAAACTGTATACCGATAACAACGCTAAAGCAGTTATGGTATTTGGAATACTATGGCTATTCCCTGGACCATTATATTGCTACAGGTTAATTACAATCAGATGCATTACACTAATAAACAATATGCAGTTAGTTTCAGTGTATTTATAAAGCCGCATCAGGAACGTGAGTCTAAGAAAGGGTGACCACACAGGAACAGTAGCACTGCTTTGACGCTGGGTGCCGCCAGTCTGCAAAACCGAGCGGAGAAATTGCGTACGCCAAGGTATGAGGTACCGTGGAAATGTGTGTGGCTTTACGCCAAGTTTAGGTTTTATACATCGCGATTTGAGCGTGGAAACATTCGTATGCAACATTTCTGTGCGTACGCACCGTTTATACATGAGGCCCCTGGAGTGAAGGTAAGAAGCAGCAGTTTTTCCATTTCTGTTTAAGTCTTCTTTTTATATCTTATGTAATACTGAAATCCTAGTTGTTATAGTTTAAGCCTTAAAGATAAAATGGGACCAAGAGCCTAAATTGTCTGAGACTTAACTCAATAAACCCTGCAAAAGGTAACCCCCAAAAATTGAGTGGGGAACCACCAAACTCTGCCCTAAAATTGCAAAAAAAGTCTTTAATTATATATTTAACTATCCAAGTAATCATCATTGCCCGGGATTATTTGTCAAACGGGTTAAGGAAAGAATGTAAAGGTTTATGTGTTTTTTAAATGTCACATTCTTCACCAAAACTACCTCTCAATCAATGTTTTTTGTCCTTTTCACATTTCAAATTTCAGGTTTTATTGTCATATACAGATAGAAATGGAACACCTTGAGTCAAGTGAAGGTGGACAGTTCGTAGTGCTTAGATTATAAATAAAAGCCAATAAAGCAGAGTTTTACAGCATCCCTTCAAATTTCCTTTGTATTGTGCTACACTTTAACATTCGACCAAGGCTTACCCAACAAACCTCTGCAAAACCACAAGATACTCCTTTTTATATTACAGTAGATAGAAGCAGCCTGCAGTGTTACAAGAATTTGTTCTTTTCGGACTCCTTGTTAGGTTGTACTGGGTAAGAAACTGCTCTTGACAGACAACCTCATTCGTCCACCCTGCCTGGGATAATAATCAAGCACCATCCTGGCCAAGTTACAATTTGATATATAGTGTCCATCCATTATGGCCTCTCGTCCGGACCAAGAATTTACCTTTATCCCAGTCAGGATACCATTCCATTCCTTTGGACACTTTAAGACTTTGTCAAATAGTATGCTGACCAACAAAGATATAAAACCTCATAAATAACAGCATTTCTCAATACAGAAGTTCTGTATATATATGTCAGAGTTTCAGAGCTGTTTATAACATGCACAGTTATGCAATAAAATGGTTTTGGGATTTGACACTGTGGCACCATCTGTTGAGTGACAACAACTTGTGTCCGCAGTGCCTGAAATATTGTATTCTTCATTCTGATAGATTTTAGCTTTTACAGTTTAAAACTAGGATGGGTATTTTTAATAAGTTCTAGAAGGACATTCTATTTGCAGAAACAAAAGTCCATTCTCGATAACCCTCACAGATTTTTAATCTATATTTTTCTCTTCTAATTGTTGTTACATTTGAAAAGCTTTTTCTTCTAAAATTATGCACTCTATCTTGCCTAATGATACAGCTACTGTATATCAACCAAAAACAGCAATACTTTCAATAACTGTACCAATGTACAGGTTCCTTAGCAGTCTTTGGACTTTTGAACAACTATGCATGTAAGGGACACGGGCTTTGGAATTCAAATAGGGTTTTGAACGTTTTTAATTCGTTTTGAGCAGTAGAATAACCAGCATTCGTGTTTGCTAGAAATTACTTTTTCAGTAAGCAGTAAAACTCTGAACTTACTTGGGATTCAAAACTTATAGCTAATAAACAGTGACAGCTCTAATGTATTAAGCTCAGAATACTGACTCAGAGTAAATTGCTGGAGACACCAAAACCAGTGAGGTTTGTCTGCAGTAAGAATTCAAAAACTGCAACAAAATTAGATTTGTGCCTCATTTTATCCCAATACTTCTTCTAAAAGGAGAAGGAATTAACATTGTTTAAACCTTGAATCTTAAATCTTCCCCATACATGATAAGACAATTTGGTGACTCATTGTAGATGTAATTGCTCACCTTCTGACTTTCACGCTTTTATTCTTATCTTTCATCTAATCTATTTCCTTTACAGTTATGCCTCTGTCACTTAGCTTCAATTACTGAAGGGGATTAATATCTTATTAAATATGTAAATGCACAATATTAATGTGGAAAAATAAAAAATTATTAGAATAAGTAACTTTGAACCAAAAAGCCTTTAGAGGTGTATACAGAATTGTATAAAAGATAGACTATTATCAACATGATAAATTCCAGGGCACAGATGTACAAAATGTGAGATGACAAAATTTATTATTATTAAATTTCACTATTCCTTCCATACATACATAAGTATAAAAGTTTGTGAACAGTATTACTTCTATTTTCAGTCCCTCTGAACAGTGTTGGGCATATAAACTGTTAATACACATAAAACTAACTGTTCCCTGTTCAGATATAATCCTAACTTGATATCATGAATGGAAGTCAATGGCAATACAAGCATTTAATTGACCCAAGTGAGTGTACTGTATGGAACAAGCCCTGTATGGAATTCAGTGTATCAAGAGATGCTGCTTTGGTTACTACAAAAAATAAACAAATGACTGCTCAAGCATGCAAAGAGATCAGATGAGATTCTCAGCAAACTTCTACCAAATTATTCACAAATGTTAATGTTTACCACAGTTTTTAATACCAAATCTACATGATCTGCATTAATACTAATAATTGACCACCAGGCACTGACCTGGGTTGTAACATCCAGTGATCATTAGCAGTTTTTGTATTTGCTGCAGTACACAAAGCTTTAATTTTCTAAGTCTTTTGCGTACCGCTTTCACTCCTTTATACTTATTGCTAAAAACAAACATCTGATGCCTATCCATTTCTTGTTAGCACTCATTAGTCTCTCTTAGCTGTAATAGGGTGGATTGAGCAATGATATCTGGGACGAGTAAACATGCTGTAAAAGTTGTCAAGAGCCCAACTGTACACAGTACAGTTTCAGTGAACTTCATGTTTCTGTTTATGGTCTAGGCACCAAGATATGGTTACTCATTCCCTGGGTCTAATATTAAAAATTAGCTTTTGTCTCCCAGCTATTACTGTATCTCAGCTACCTGATGAGAATGTCAATTTTATTTAGTCCTGCAGCTGGAATGTGAACTTCAAACTGGGTGTTCTGTGTGTTAGGGAGAAGGACATCATTTATAAATGCAATTTTCAAACTAACTTGAAAAATCCAGTGATGCACTCAAAAGACTTGACAGCTGTTGATCAGTATGCCAAAATAATGAGGGATGGTCTTTCTGAGACTTATTAGTATACAGTGATAACTGAATTATTACAGTCTTTACAGAATCCTATGTGTTCTGTCATTCAATAAATTTGGGGAGTTTGGTTAAAGTGCAATTTCTTAATGTCAAATGACACACATCCTGGATTTTAAAGTAGGTGTAGCTTTTAGGGCTGAATCAGGCATTGTGGAGTTTCCATGCTCTACCCATGTCTGTTTGAGGTTTCCCTAAGTAGCCCAGTTCTCATACACTGGAAAAACACACAGTTTAGATTAACTGATTCTTGATTGGCCTTGCAGAAATGAGTGTTGATCTGTGAAAAGGTTGTGATGAAGCAACACAAAATGGCAAAAGGAGTCAACAGGCCTCAACTGAGTCTGATCTCAAAATAGGTCTTATCCTATCCAGCCAAGTCCAAAAGCCAAGCTTTCAAGTTTGCACAGACCCAAAATGGCACAATAGCTTTAAAAGTCAAGAAACCAATTAAATATTCAAAAATGCTCTTAAAGACAGAGGATGACCATAAATCGCTACCCTGATATATTGCCTAAAGAAGGGGCCTGAGTTGCTTTGAAAGTTTCACATTGTAATCTTTTTAGTTACCCAATAAAAGATGTCATTTTGCTTGACTTCTCACTAAATTCATAATGCCTAACACAGTACAACACCCTATTATTGTGGCCTGACAAGACAAAGATGAAGAAAGAATCTTTATAAATGTAAAATATCTTCATTTAAACAAAAACAGAACACAATAGAGAAAAAGGTAAAATAAGGCACAAACAACATGCCTTAAAAGGCAACCACCCAAGGCAAATAATACTAAATCTACAATCTAGTAATCAGAAACCAAGAAAGAGAAACAAAACCAAAAAATAGGCAAAAGTCATAATCAGAAGTAGTACTTGCCTCACACTTGGCATCTTCTTTCAGTGTTCTTAAAATATGAACAAATGCTACTAAGCACATCTTTTATATAGTGAAAACAGCCACATAAAATTGAAGGCTTACAAAAAAAATGAAGTCGTGATGTTACCAGATTAATGCTGAAATAAAAAATGAAAATAAAAATATATTAAATTTCAACAACAAAGTCAAAAGAAGCAGACCATTATATGTTTGTAATGGTAACAGGGGGAGAATGGAAACATCTTGAGGCTCCCTGCTACCACCTGTTTTACTGGGGGAACTCCTGATCTGCTTTCCTATGTCCCCAGCATTCTTTCATTATTAACTGCCCTAGATACAGGGTTGTCAGATTTATAATGCATCACAAGAAAGCAAGCAAGCAAGAAAATAACCACCCTCTTAACAGTCTAGCTGTAAATTTCTGCAGCTCAGCTTCATTGATAAGTCAATCAAAATATACCATTCTGGAGAGTGAGCAAATGTATGTCACTTCACAACTGGTACTTCATTTACACAAGGAGGCAAAGTTAAAAATTAGGCGGTTAACTTGTGAAGGGGATAGTGTGGAATTGTAGTTAATATATAATCTTTTACAATTTATTACAAGTATATACTTAAATGTAGTTGTAACAATAAATTATTAAAACATAAGGAAAAGGACTGAAGGTAAAAAAAAAGGTTTAACTATACATGGCTTAAAACCTGAGCATGTGAGGACTGCCTCACCATACAGAAACCAGCAGCTTGATTTTCCAAGGTTGGAATGAGGTAAATGAGTAGCGAACACCCTTCTAGAAAACGAACACCCCTCCTATGAAGTGGTGCTAAGATCTATAGTACTGTACAATCCTCAAATCACCCCATTAGCAAAACAGCGTTCAGATAAATGGGAGCATCAAAAGGAGTCAGAAAATACTGGAGAAACTAGATGATTGGATGAAATAATAAAGATATGCATATTAAGAGTCAGATGACGTGACATATTAGATGACGTAATGGTAATAGAAAAAGCATAAATGCAAGTGAATTGTATTATTGATGGCTCACTTCATAGACTGAGACATTTGGGCATATCTATGTGCAAATAAAGAATTGTTCTGCATTCTCATCTAGTCTCCGTGAATAACTTCTTTGAAAATAGAGGAAAATTCTTTTCACAACAAGAGCAGATGTTTGGATGATGGAATTTATTAATAATAGAAAATTATTATCAATGTGTCTTATTTCCAGAAAATAGTGCTAAACTAGCAGTAATTAAAATTGATTTGAAGATAGATATGATTACAACAATTAAATAATTTGGTAATAAAGTGATATAATACTGATATATTGTAAATAATTAAATACTGAAGACACAAAGTAAGGTTAATTAGAAATAATTAATAAGAAACATCAAATATGTGTGTTATTAGAAAAACTGCAGTGGATAACTGAAGATAGATTCAATAACAAAATGTGAACTTTTTAAAAACGATTAACGTTAATTTGAAAAGCACAACTAAATGAAAGATCTGGGTTCATCCAACTCACCCACTTAGGAAGACATTAATTAAGGTAAATTATGGACAGGTAGAAAAGCATAATGGGTTAAAAAGTCATACAGAAAATCAGAATGCTACAGGGTTCATTCCCCATCATGTAAAGATTATATATAGTATTTTCATATAATATGTCCATTCTATCCATCCATCATCCAACCCACTATATCCTAACTACAGGGTCACGGGGGTCTGCCGGAGCCAATCCCAGCCAACACAGGGTGCAAGGCAGGAAACAAATCCCGGGAAAGGTGCCAGCCACCGCAGGGCACACACACACACACCAAGCACACACTAGGGACAATTTAGGATCGCCAATACACCTAACCTGCATGTCTTTGGACTGTGGGAGGAAACCAGATCACCCGGAGGAAACCCATGCAGACACAGGGAGAACAGGCAAACTCCACGTAGGGAGGACCCGGGAATCGAACCCAGGTCTCCTAACTGCTGCGTCACCGTGCCGCCAATATGTCCATTCTATTTTGGTAAACTTTGTACTCTGCCCATAAGGCAGAATGTTGTACATGTAGATCACTAGTATATAAAACTGCTTACACCTTAAAATATTTAGTAGGAAAATGCCAGAATATATTCATCATTTTCACAGAATTTCTTCACCACTAATGCAGCAAGACAGGATATTTCAGGCATTAAGTACATAGATAAATGTTTCATTAATTGATATTTGTTAGCAGTTACAAAAATATAATCACATTTAGTTAAGTGTGCTGCAATGTTTAGACCAATAATAATGGTGAAATGCAGCACATTCTATATGCCCATAAACCAGCTTATTATAAAACATGTTTCCAAATTTATCATGTTATTTCATATTTTAGTGTTTTATTATAAACATTGCTTTCAAATAAGAACATATACTTATCAACTATATTGAAAACTTTACCTTTAGAACAGTAAATTTTCTTATCTTCTACATTATAAGCTGTAGTGTTGCAGAGGTCAATCCACACTTCCTCAGCCCTGGATGAATGGTCATAAAGAAAGAAAGAAAGAAAGAAAGAAGCTTATTTCTTTATATTCGGCTTTTAAAGGCAGTGATCAGCATGAGCTCAAGCGCGTGCAGAAGGAAATCAGAGTTCAGCTCAGGGCGGCGAAGGAGCAGTACAGGAGAAAGCTGGAGCAGAATAACAGCATGAAGGAAGTGTGGGATGGGATGAAGATCATCACTGGCTGCAGCTCGAAGCGGGGTGCCACCATCGAGAGAGACGTGAAGAGAGCAAACCAAATGAACAACTTCTTTAACAGGTTTGACCACCTTAACCCACTCTCACCTCAGAGTACTACACCCTCCACCCATCCTTCTGTTGATACCAGCATAGGAGAGACATCCCCACCCACAATTACAGCAGCGCAGGTGAGCAGAGAGCTGAGGAGACTTCGTGCCAGCAAAGCAGCGGGTCCAGATAGAGTATCGCCACGACTGCTGAAGGCCTGTGCGTTGAAGCTGGGGAGTCCTCTACAGCGAATCTTCAACCTGAGCCTGAAACAGGGGAGAGTCCCGAGGCTTTGGAAAACATCTTGTATCACCACAGTCCCAAAGGTATCACATTATAGTAAGCTGAACGACTTCCGGCCTGTCGCTCTGACATCACATGTGATGAAGACCATGGAGCGGCTGCTGCTTCACCACCTGAGGTCACAGGTATGCCACGCCCTCGACCCTCTGCAGTTCGCATACCAGGAGAAGGTGGGAGCGGAGGATGCCATCATCTATATGCTACACCGATCACTCTCCCACTTAGATAGAGGCAGTGGTGCTGTAAGAATTATGTTTCTAGACTTCTCTAGCACCTTCAACACCATCCAACCTCTGCTCCTTAGGGACAAGCTGACAGAGATGGGAGTAGATTCATACCTAGTGGCATGGATCATGGACTGTCTTACAAACAGACCTCAGTATGTGCGTCTCGGGAACTGCAGGTCTGACATTGTGGTCAGCAACACAGGAGCGCCGCAGGGGACTGTACTTTCTCTGGTCCTGTTCAGCCTATATACATCGGACTTCCAATAAAACTCAGAGTCCTGCCACGTGCAAAAGGTCACTGACAACACTGCTATCGTGGGCTGCATCAGGAGTGGGCAGCAGGAGGAGTATAGGAACCTCATCAAGGACTTTGTTAAATGGTGTGACTCAAACCACCTACACCTAAACACCAGCAAAACCAAGGAGCCGGTGGTGGATTTAAGGAGGTCCAGGCCCCTCTTGGACCCCGTGATCATCAGAGGTGACTGTGTGCAGAGGGTACAGACCTATAAATACTTGGGGAGTGCAGCTGGATGATAAATTGGACTGGACTGCCAATACTGATTCTCTGTGCAAGAGAGGCCAGAGCCGGCTATACTTCCTTAGAAGACTGCGTCCTTCAACATCTGCAATAAGATGCTGCAGATATTCTATCAGACGGTTGTGGCGAGCGCCCTCTTCTACGCGGTGGTCTGCTAGGAAGGCAGCATTAAGAAGAAGGACGCCTCACGCCTGGACAAACTGGTGAGGAAAGCAGGCTCTATTGTAGGCATGGAGCTGGACAGTTTGACAGCCTGCTCAGCAGGCTCCTATCAATTATGGAGAATCCACTGCATCCATTAAACAGTGTCTTCTCCACACATAGGAGCAGCTTCAGCAACAGACTGCTGTCACTGTCCTGCTCCACTGACAGACTGAGGAGATCGTTCCTCCCCTAAACTATGCGACTCTTCAATTCTACCTGGGGGGGTAAACGTTAACATTATTCAAAATTATTGTCTGTTTTTACTCTTTAATTTAATATTGTTTTTTGTATCAGTATGCTGCTGCTGGAGTATGTGAATTTACCCTTGGGATTAATAAAGTATCTATCTATCTATCTATCTATCTATCTATCTATCTATCTATCTATCTATCTATCTATCTATCTATCTATCTATCTATCTATCTATCTATCTATCTATCTATCTATCTATCTATTTCCAATCTGGTTCCTTCATTATCTTTGAGAAAATGTATTTGTGGGAAAGCTCTCTCCACAAGTGTAATGGATAAAGGTGAATTATTTGCTTGCACCCATTGCCAGTTTTGTGAAAGCAGTAGTTTACTGCACCATATATGAATGCTTCAACTTGTAGTCAAACGTCTTCTCATGTTATATCAATAGAAATACCCGTTCAAGCACTAAGTTTCCATATGAGACAGTGAAAACGCAAAGGACATGGTTACCTTTGGACTTAAAAGCTTCATCTTCCACTACATTTCCATAGACTTAGGTAGTCACATCTGATAGTGAAATAGACGTCATCTTACAAATCCAAAGCATCTTATAATTATGCCATTTTATGGTAGATGACAGTCTACTATAAATATGCATCATGCAGTGACACTCAAAGGCTGCTTCGTGTCAGATTTAGCAGGATTAGACTGTCCTTATTTATTTGTGTAACACTGAATTTTATTGGTCCTCTTAGTGCAGACAAATAGAATCTCTTAAGGTTCTTAAAACCGCCAATGTTTCCCCTTTTGTAACTGGAAGTTTTTGTTCCCTGTTTTAATTTCTGTAAAATTTAGCTTCCAAAATTGTAAATGAATTGAATTTACCTTATCACTAAACATTTCACGCAGTATGCATGCTGCATATCAATGCTCTGAATTTGATGCCAGATTAAAAAAACAGTCTGAGTGCATCATATCATTCCTGAATTCGTTAGACACAGTCTGTGACCACTAACCTGCCTACAGAAATAAGTAAGATCAGCTTGAGGGGGCAGTCATCATCATTCAAAGGTCTAATAGAAGGCTAAATCACTGTATTCAGACTGGCATTTGACAGAGTGAGTGAAACAGTTATAACTCTAATTTAATCATATACTGTAAATTGCTAGGCATTAATGCCATTGCATTTGTGGTAAATATATTAAGGGAATGACTAATACACACCTTAAAAGCTTAAAGTTTGTCTACTTCTGTTCAAAAATGATGAACATTGCAAACATACATACTAAAAGCTTAAAGTGTGTTTACTTCTGTTCTAACATGGTAAACACTGAATGCTGCCTACTACACCTGACAGTGGTACTGCCTGTTTAAATGCCTCCAAGATTTCTTATTTACAAGCCATTCATTTCCAAAAAAATTAATCACTGTCTCAGCAACACTGAAAAACCTCCTTTGAATCTTGGAACTACGGTATATTCCACTTATAGACAAAGGAGCTTTGTTACCAAAATATTGCTGGATTCATCAAGATAGTGGAAGTATGGAAAATCTGCTATACTGTGTTCTTCAAGTGGTCCACTTTGAAATAAATATCCAAAGAAAAATGTATTACTATTGTACAATTTCTTCTGTGCATTTTAAATGTGCTAGATTCATCTTGAAAAAAATTCTCCAAGTTCATCAATGGATAGACCACATAGATTATAGTTTTCAAATCTCTGTGTTTCAGGTCTTCTTTAATAACTACATTTACAATTCCAGAAGGCGACAGTACTGCGCATCCCTTCAAGTATCTGACTGATGGTGCGTAACTACTTTTTGTTTTGCCTTCTCACCATGGATCCTTTAAATGCTGTAATAGGCTTTCATATTTTTCCTGCCACTATAGCAATCTATTGATTGAGACCGAGACTGCCTTTCCATTCCTTTCAATATTTTTTTTATATATTCACAATTCAACATGTTTCCAACAATAGTAGAGGCCCTGTGAAAATAATTCCTCTAGCACAGTTATCTCACCTACCATACATAAGTAGTTGATATCTACTGCAACACAAACCTTTATAGGTAATTAGGTAGTAGTAGCTGTGACTGAAAGATCATTGGTTGAATGAGCAGTGACTACATTTGAAACTGACAGGTTTAAAACATTAAGAGGGTTGGGTGACATTACACTGTAATATGATGGAAAAAATAGCTAATTTCTAGGATAAAGGAGTGTGAAAATGCAAATATCTTTTTCAGTTGTTACAAAATAAAAAAGCCAAAATTAAGAGTCATACCTAAGCCATTTTTTAAATACAAGGCAGTTTAAAATAGCACAAATATGGCAACTTCAGTATGCCTAGAAGTAGCTACTTCTAGAGTTCTCATTATGACTTCCTGCATTATGCTTCTGACATGGCTGCATCTGTTGCTTGTACCACATAGTGCCATGTAGGACCCTGTTTTGTGATATAGTACAATGCAATGCTAATTATGCCCATTTTGACTTTGCACTTGCATACAACATCCATCCATCCATCCATCTAACTTTCTAACCTACTTATCCAAGGCAGGGTTGTGTGGCAGCTAAAGTCTATTTTAGAAATCATAGGGCATAAGGCAGGAACCTGGTCAGGGTGCCAGTCCATTGCAGGTAGGACATACACACACACGGGCCAGTTTAGCAACTGCAGTTCATCTAACCTGCAAATCTTTGGACTAACACAGAAAACCTATTTGGACACAGGGAGAACATTGCAAACTGCACAGTGGGAATACCCAGGATGTGAACCCCAGTCTTTTTACTGCACGACCACTGCACCACTGTGCTGCCCCTGTTTACAATATAAATGTAAATTGTTAAATGATGCATCTTGACAATAACCTTTTTATTGAAGTAATTGGTAATTGAAATTGATTCTGCATTCTCTTTCACTGACTGAACCGCTAAAAAACATGACTAAAAAGGTGCTGCAGTTTATCAAAAGAAATGCAGCCTTTTATATTGTATTTTAACTAAGAAGCAGAATGTCTGCTTTAAATTATTTTACATAATTTTTATTTTCAATCCAAAAAGTGAAAGAAAACTGATCCTTTTTTTGGATTTTTTTAAGGCAGTGTACACAGCACAGATTTTGCCTCTTGTGAGATGTTTTTGCATACATGCCATGGACTAATTAGATACTTCCTGAGAGTTTCTTTGTGTGATTATCATGTCATTTAACTTAATTCCACAATCTACAAACAGGTCGATACTTAAAACTTAATTGCTGTGCTTTGGTGATGATTATACTATTTCCCCAAGACAGGTTCCTCTTGTGGTTTATAGGATAGACCCCAAAAACAAAAAACACTAGAAAAGAACTGTAAACTGTACAGTACATATATACAGTATATAATTAAAGGTTAAATATCCACCCCTTACTTATAAGCATATTAAACCTGGGCTTCCTACACGGTTGATTAAAATCCTCAAATTGGATGTGCTTATCAGTGCCCACTGCTTCTCTTATGGATGCAAAGAGAAAACAGTGACCTTTAAAGGGAGAAAAATCAAGTTGCCAAATTGTCCTCTTTGCTATGGATAGCCATTAGCTCTCATTACTTTGCTATTATTATTTTCTTTAGTGTGTAAACTTGAAATTGCTTCACACACTTTGAATGATTGGTTTGTGATTATCCAGAAGCAAAATGCTTTGATGACTGCCCTGTCTTGAACAGGCTATGCATACAAAAAAGGAAAACAGCAGGGCTCATTGGAAAGTTACATTAGTTTCCAGGAGGATCTTTAGTAAGAGCTAAATAAGATGGTGGCCTAACGGGTTTGCCCACCATGCCTCCAGTATTGATCTGCAGAAATTTACTATGCTTTCTGGATTGACAGGAAGAAATTTGTGACTGCTCTAATTCTGGATGCTAACTGTACAGTTTGAATAGTGTACAGCAATGAAATATTGGCAGCTGATGTATATAACATTTTGCACACAATATAATTTTCAGAATGTTATTGATTTTAACTTGCTGTATCAGTGTATATTAATTTAATGCATTCAAAATGTACAGTTATGCTTAATGTTAATTTTCTTCTATGCAATTTGAGAATTTAGGTTAGAAATAAAACTCAGTTTTTTACACAATTAAGAGGCTAGTCAGTGATAGTTTTTGTTGCCTTTTTAAACTCTGACAGGATGTGGGTGGTCGGCACTTGAGAGAGAAGGCATTTTATTAGGGCTAAGCACAAATCACTTGAGAATTGTGTGGGAAAACTGCAGTTTGTACTCCCTTTAATTTGCTTCACTTAATGTTTCTAAATTATTTACAATTAGGCCATTGTTTTTACAAACACAGATAGACTGATAACAGTTTACAGGAAGAAAATGACTAAAAACAAATACAATTCGAAGTAGAAAAATTAATATGATACTGTGTGTGCTATTAGGATAAAAGGGTATGCTAATTACAGTGAGCTAGTCATTTATTTATTTTTTACATTTACCACAAAATCTTGCATAATACTATATATTTTAACTTACTGATCCTTGAGAGTTGAATGAACTGGAATGATATCCATCCATCCATTCAATTTCTTAAACCACTTATTCAGGACAAGGGTGGTGGTGCAGCTGGAGCTTATCCCAGTATTCATCAGACACAAGGCAGAAGCAGCACCTGGATAAGGTACCAGCCCATCTGTAATGATATATCACATTTTATTTGTTTATAACCTAAAATCTTGATGTGAAAGACCACCACCATCAATGTTTTGTACTAAAGATGTCGCTACTCAAACCAAATCCATCCATTTATTTACAAATACTCTTTCTAGTTCAAAAACGGAAGGGAGTACTCTGCCTTAGCAGGATTATGCACAAAGTAAGACTAATATTAGTCCAGGCGCCAGTCCACCCCAAGGACAATTTAACATGTCCAAGTAATTTAAGAATAAGTCATTGGCCTATGAGAGGAAAACATAAAAAAAGAAAAAAAAATTACAGGGTGAACATGGAAATTCAAGAATATCTGAAATCTGAGCTTTTCATCCTGGAGGCACTGTTAACCACTGGGCCATTGCATAACTGTTCTAAAACAACAAATCAAATAATTAGAAACAGCCTTATAATTGAGAAATATTTACTCATCACAAAGCATTTCATCTATAAGTGACATTTAGATTTATTAATGATGCATGTGTTAAGTGTGTTTTTATTAAAGGTAATAGTGAAATGGTAAACATTTTACAAAGCTACCAGCATATTTGCATATACGAATAATTTGTGGTTCAGCCATCAAGGACAGGAAGAGGTATTAGGGGGCATAGGGCAATAGTTCATTGCTTTGAACACGTAGTGAAAAACATTTTAATGACAAAGACAAAATCAAGATAACTACTAATCTGCTTACTGTACAAACAGAAGTATGGAAGGTGCTCTGCTATTTATTACATCAAATTTGCAAGTTTTTGATAAGCCTTGTTCATGCGTAAGAGCACCATTTCTGGATTTTTCTTCAGCATTTAGTACCTCACATACTGATATGAGACATCAAACAGTAGGAATGTTTACCGATTTGTTACTTTATGGATTCTGAACTTGCATTCAATTTGTTTACAGACAATATGACACTTTTTCAAAAGTCATTCACTCAAATACAAGGACTCCCCAAGGATGTGTTTCATCACCATTACTATTTACAATGTACACAAGCATCCTGAGACAGGACAATGACCAATGTTTCATTATCAGGTGTACTGGTGACACCATGCTGATAAGATGCATATCTGCAGAGGATGATAACTATTATTTAAATTAAGTGGACTTTCTGATAAACCGGAGCAAAAAGAACCATCTTATTCTTAATGTCAGTAGTACTAGGGTGTTGTACCGTGTAAGCCATTATGAATGTAGTGACAATGTACAACTTGCCTGAAGAAGGGGCCTGAGTTGCCTCGATTGCTTGCATATTGTAATCTTTTTTAGTTAGCCAATAAAAGGTGTCATTTTACTTGACTTGTCACTACATTCTTGATGTCAAAAAGACAAGAGAAATCATATTTGACTTTAAGAAACAGGAATCTGCATGCTTACCCATCAATGTTCTGGGGGAGGATGTAGAAACAATGACTGAATATAATTATTTAGGAACTACCATAGATAATTATCTTAATTTAATTTAAAAACAAAAACATATACTCTAAATGCAGTTAGCTCTTATTTCTCCTCCGTAAACTCAAACTATTTAATGTGGACACGGAACTCACGTTGTCCTTTTATCGCAGGGTGATCCAGTCTGTCATCACTTTCCGCTTCATTGCTTGGTTTACGAGTCTGACAAGCCATAATATAAATAAGTTCCAACAGATTATTAAACATGCAGCTAAAGTTATTGGGACTAATGTAAATGATTTGGTAAGAATGCGTCAGAAGGCAATGTTGAAAAGACTGGAAATCATTTCAACTGATGACATACACCCATTACATGCAGAAGTTAACTTCAGTAAATCAGTGAGGATATTTGCATTAAAGACCCACAAAAATATGTATCATGTAACCATTTTTAGGTAAATTCAGTACATGCTATCAAATTTGCAGAAGTGGTTAACAGATAATGTTTTTCAAATGAAGTAAATATTTTAAAATTCCTGTGTAAGTTTTAACCTGTGTTGTCTGTTTTATTTCATTTCTGTCTGTTATTGGATGCAAATGAGAAGGCCAATTTCATGTTTTGTTGTGTAAACATGACTTGATAAATAACTGGTCTGTTAGTGGCCTTGTGTTGAAAGAAGAGCCCACACAGGCTAATGTAAAGCCCTGGTCATACCAGTTATAGCATAAATGGGTGCTGTTAAGGAACTGAAAACCACATGATTATAGACAGCGTTCTTTCTCAGACTCAGACATTTTTGTGCTCCCAGGCTTAACAGGAAATAATGTGGAATTAACAGCAATCCAGCTAGATATGCTCAAAACAACATGTTTTGGTAAAAAAAGTAGCAATTGGGGCTGAAAGGAACATTTCATGGCACTGGTGGCTCAAGAATAATATAGGTGCTCTGTACATTAGCCACTAAATATTTAGGACATGATGCAATACTCCAACAAGAATGTGAAAAGCCACAATATTGGCATAAAACAATATTCATTTTGCTGGTAAATGATTGGAGCAGAGCAGTTCCTCCATTCTCTCCCAAGGTTTTAAATGATTGTCTAGGGTTTACAATCAACATTTCCTTGAACCGAAAGGTCATAGGATTTATTTATTAACAGAGAAAAATGGCAAGTGATTGAAAGTGTTATACATCTGGCAGGTTAGTATTGGATGCGGTGTGGATATGTGTGTAGAGTCAATCCACAAGTTAGAGTGGGAGTAATGCCTTCATTTAACAGGTTAATTGTTTTTAGCCTGGTATGCTTAACTTTGCTTTTCTGTTTATTTTAAAGCTTCTCTCTTTGATCATCCTGTCATAGGCAAAATGCAGCCAACCATGTGAGATTTTTGGCACCTGCAATGTATGGTGGCGAGGAACACTTTAAATTGTTTTCTGCTAGGGTTAGGAAGTCATTACTAGGCATGATGAATCTGGTGAGTGCAAAGGTGATTGTGTTAAAAAGAGACAAAGAATGTACCATTTATGTTCGTAAACTTTATAGAAGGTAACTGTAATGAAGAGTGAAAGGAGAGAACAAGCAGATTGGATTAGCAGTTAAATAATATGCTTCTTCTTCTTCCACCTCTTCATCTTCTCCTGTTTCTATGTGGTGTTGATGCTTTTGATCATCCTTCCCCATACAGCTCAGTCCTGCAACTCCAGCTCAGTCCAACCCTTTCCCTTCAGAACTTCTTTTGCTTTAATTTGTTTTATCTTTATCTTGACTATCTATTTATACTCTTAACCCCTTCTGAAATGCTATTGCTGTGCTAGGACATGATAATTGTTTAACAAAGTCTTCCGTAAAAGTGCACAACATTAATACTCTAATAACCAATCTCAATGCACATAGAAAATCTAGGCAGTGCGGCATAAACACGAATAATTTAATTACAATTACTACTTTAGATGAACAATGTATTAAAACTATAAAAACCGACTACAGATTAAATAAAAAATACACACAGAGTGGCGCTAACAAAAATAACTTAGTTCCTGTTCCAAATATCAATAACGCACATAGTATTCATCTCTGCACCTCCAAAACATTAAATATGGCTCTATTAAATGTTAGAGCTTTAACTAACAAGACGTTTTTTATCAACAATCTTATTAGTGATAGAAAAATTGATTTTATTGCACTAAGTGAAACGTGGCTTAGCTCAGATGGCGCAGCTGTTCTAATCGAATCTGCGCCTCCAAATTACAGTTTTACTCGTGCGAATCGTCAAGGAAAAAGAGGCGGCGGCCTAGCAAACATTTACTCAAGCCGGTTAAAATGTAAAGATGTCAGTTTTGGTAAATTCAAGTCCTTTGAGTATCTCACCATTGTTATTCATGGAGATTCTCACGTTTTAGTATTATCCATGTATAGACCGCCTAAATTTAACGCATCTTTCTTTGAGGAATTCTCTGACTTAATGTCAATTTTATTTACGAACTATAACACACTCTTAATAGTCGGCGACTTTAACTTTCATATAGATAATCAGTGTGACCAAAAAGTTAAGGAATTCATGAGCCTCCTGGACTCTTTTGATTTGACACAGCTCGTTAATCAGCCTATACATAAAGCAGGTCATACGTTAGACTTAGTAATTACTAAAGGACTAAAAGTTGATGTAAAGCAGGTCATTGATATTGGTCTATCAGACCATTTTCTTCTACTATTTAATATAGAAATATTGATAGAAAACATTCATGAGAAGCATATTGTTAAAAAACGCTACTTTGACTCATCAGCAGCTTTAAAACTTACAAACATTCTAAGCATTTGGTCCGTTTATAGTGCCAACTATAATAGCAAGGATAATGTAAATAGTAAGGTGGAAAAATTTAATACTAAAATGAGAGCTGCTGTTGACATAGTTGCACCTGAAAAGACAGTTAAAAAATCTTCTAGCATTGTTATACCATGGAAGACCCAAAGAGTGTCTGATTTAAAGAGAACATGCCGTAGAACTGAGCATAAATGGAGGAAGACTAAACTAACTATTCACTATGAAATATTAAAAGTTAAAATAACAGAATACAATAACACAGTCTGTCTTGAGAGGCGCTGCTATTTCTCTAAGATTATAAATAACAATGCTAGTAATCCCAGAGTCTTATTCTCTATGATTGATCGTCTGCTAAACCCAGGTAACTCAAAGGAATGCCTCCTAAGTACTTCCAGTAAAACCTGTGAGGCTATTGCTGTATTTTTCAATCAAAAAATTAATGATATTAGAAATAACATAGTATAACGCCCCAACACTGAGGATCCTCCTAAACCCCAGTACTCCGTTACAAACAAATTAAATTCTTTCACCAGGACAGATTTACCTGATTTACATAAAATCATTTCTCAGCTGAAACCCTCCAACTGCATCCTTGACCCAATATCAACAAATTTTTTCAAAGAAGTATCGGGCGTGCTAATTGATAATATTCTTGACATAGTAAATTCGTCATTAGATACGGGGGTCTTCCCAGACTGTCTTAAGACTGCTGTAGTTAAACCCCTACTTAAGAAAAATAATCTTGACCCCTCTGCTCTTGAAAATTTTAGACCCATCTCTAACCTGCCTTTCTTAAGTAAAATTCTAGAGAAAGCAGTCATTATGCAGTTAAATGACCACCTCAATAAACATGCTGTTCTTGATAAATTTCAGTCAGGTTTTAGAACAAATCACAGCACAGAAACTGCACTAGTTAAAGTAGTCAATGACTTGCGGGTAAATGCAGAGAGAGGCCATTTATCTGTTCTCATCCTCCTAGATCTGAGTGCCGCATTTAACACCATTGATCATAATTTTCTTAGAAATCGCCTTAGTCAATGGGTGGGCCTCTTTGGCAGTGTCTTAAATTGGTTTGAATCCTACCTGGCAGGGAGAAAATTCTTTGTTAGTTGTGGTAATTACAACTCAAAGACACATGATATCCTATAATGTGTTCCACAAGGCTCTATCCTGGGTCCGCTGCTCTTCTCAGTCTACATGCTTCCGTTAGGTCAGATTATCTCGGGGCACAACGTGAGCTACCACAACTATACTGATGACACACAGCTGTACTTATCAATAGCACCTGATGACCCCGATTCTCTTGATTCACTAACACAATGTCTTACTTGTATTTCTGAATGGATGAATAGTAATTTTCTAAAACTAAAGAAAAAAACTGAAATTTTAGTGATTGGCAATAATGGATACAATGAGGCTACTAGAAATAAACTGGATGCATTAGGATTAAAAGTCAAAACGCAGGTAAAAAGCTTAGGGGTAACTGTTGACAGTAATCTGAATTTTAAATCAAATATTCATCAGACCACTAGGACAGCATTTTTTCACTTAAGAAACATAGCAAAAGTTAGACCTCTTATATCATTGAAAGATGCTGAGAAATTAGTTCACACGTTTGTTTTCAGTCGACTAGATTACTGTAACACACTCCTCTCAGGACTACCCAAAAAAGAAATAAATCGTTTGCAACTAGTGCAGAATGCAGCTGCTAGAATCCTAACTAGGAAAAGAAAATCTGAGCACATTTCTCCAGTTTTGATGTCACTACACTGGTTACCTGTGTCATTCAGGATTGACTTTAAAATTCTGCGTATGGTTTATAAAGCCTTAAATAATCTTGCCCCACCTTATATATCGGAATGTCTGACATCTTATATTCCAAATCGTAACCTTAGATCCTCAAATGAGTGTCTCCTTAGAATTCCAAGAGCAAATCTTAAAAGAAGTGGTGAGGCAGCCTTTTGCTGTTATGCACCTAAAATATGGAATAGCCTGCCAATAGGAATTCGCCAGGCTAATACAGTGGAGCACTTTAAAAAAACTGCTGAAAACACATTATTTTAACATGGCCTTCTCATAACTTCACTTTAATTTAATCCTGATACTCTGTATATCCAATTCATTATAATAGCTATTCATGGTGACTCTAAAATCCGTACTAACCCCTACTCTCTCTTCTGTTTCTTTTTACGGTTTCCTTGTGGTGGTGGCCACCATCTACTCAAAGCACCGTGATATTCCAACATTGCTGAATCAAAAGCCAGAATTCTGCATGACCATCATCAGCAAGTCCTTCTGTGAGAACTCTAAATACAAAGAGGACTATTCATTTATGTTAGGTAGAATGCCCAGAAGGGACTGGGCGGTCTCGTGGCCTGGAACCCCTGCAGATTTTTTTTTTCCAGCCGTCTGGAGTTTTTTTTTTGTTTTTTCTGTCCTCCCTGGCCATAGGACCTTACTCTTATTCCATGTTAACTAATGTTGTCTTATTTCAGTTTCTTACTTTGTTTTTTATTTTTCTTTTCTTCATTATGTAAAGCACTTTGAGATACTTCTTTGTATGAAAATGTGCTATATAAATAAATGTTGTTGTTGTTTATCCACCCACCTCCACTTTGGCCTCCCTTGCTTTCTCTCCCCCTGTACTTAAATTCCCATCATTCTTTTGCTCACATATTCATTGTTTCTCCTCAGCACATGTCCATATCACTTCAACCTTCTTTCCTGTACTTTCTTAGATATCTCTTCTACGTTTATTGTACTTCTGATTGTCTCATGTCTTATTCTGTCCTTTTTTGTAACTCCACACATTCATCTCAACATTCTCGTTTCTGCCATATCTAACTTCTACTCCTGTGTACAATTTACTGCCTATGTCACAGCTCAATACATCATTGAAATAGGAACACACTATCAAGATTGTGACTCTAAGTGTAGACTTTAAGCATATGAGATACACACATATATTTTCAAACTCATTTAATGTAATTCAGGGTTGTGATCTGGCCCAAGGCTTACCTGGTAGCAACAGCTATAAAATAAGAAACACAAATACAGTCCCAAGTCCATGTCAGGCAGGTGAGATATTTTAATCATAATTATTATTTTAATAATACACTTAGACTATTGATTCTAAGATGAAAATCCCACTTGTGTGTTTAAAGCCTTATTGACTCTTTTAAAAGCCCACCATTTTTACATTATGGCCATGAGGTGGTACTCGAGCTCCCCAAACACCTGACACAGACAAGCTTGGACACAGGTTACAGCAAACAAACTCTTCTCAGGAAGAGTTTCCCACACCACCAGCACAAGTGCAACAATAACCACATAGCAATTCTTTGTCATTTCTTCTTCTTCTTTCTCTCTCTCTTAGTCTACTTCCTCCTCTGCCCCTTCCATCTATCTTTGTCTCCTTCCTCCCAACTCTGGTTCCCTGAGCTATGGCAGGCAGATCCTTTTATTTTATCCCTGGAAGTACTTTGAGTGTTGCCAAGGCATGGCCCATTAGCACATCCGGGCATGGAACCAAATAGGGCTGAGCCGTCAAACTCCAAGTTCCATTATGCCTTGTGGGAATCTGTGGTGATGCTGCAACCTAGACAAAGCCATGTGCCAGTTGTTTCCCCCCATCCTTCCACACTGTGGGAATTTCAGCTGGGTACGGTTCCCAGATGGTGCCCTTCACAACATCTAAAAACTCCCTAATATGAGAATACCCTCAAAAATAATGTCTAAAATAATACAATCGTTATTTACATAATATATTTTCAATTTTTTATTCTGCAAACACCAGTTCAATTGGTTTAATCATTTTACTGTATTGTGCTTTGCAGAAGACATGTAATTTTATGTTAGGACAGGAAAAAAGTATGTAGCTTGTCTTGTCAAAGATTCTGCATTTCATGACAATTAGAAAAAAACTATTAGCCTGCTATTTTTAGTACTTTTATTCTCATTATTTTTTTAAATCTTTTGATGCAAAAAATTTTATGTGGAGGCATCATTACCTGTCATTACAAATAATCTTCAAAAGCATCTCTTTGATTCTTATATAGTTTGTATAAAATATAGCAGCTGGAGCTATTTTAAAAAGCAGGGCATCCCCATGAGCTCCTTGGTGAATTATAAAAGATTCATGTTTTCATTTTACCCTCATAAGAAAGCATTAGTATTTCAGTAAAAAAAATTTGAAATGTAGATAGATAGAGGAGAATTATGCAACATTAGAGAGAAACACCAGAACCAGTACGGGATGCAGTTCATCTCCTGATGAACTCCAGCTGTTCTGAGAGCAAAATGAGACAAAATTGTTACTTGGTATGCGCACCTAATTAAGAAGTTACTCATTTCATTATTCATGTCACAAAGGTATACTAATATTCATCACAGATTCACCGTGCTAGACACCACAATTTGTTTAAATAATTTTAAAATTGTGATCCAGGGCTCAATTCCTTGAGAATTTTGTAGGAGGTACATCTGAGGATGAAACAGGTAGACTATACCACCCAGCAACATTTTTAAAAATTTTATAACTTCCTCTATAAGGTGTAGGATTTTGGCAGATTTGGAGATCGGTTCTATATCAGTGACATAAGTTGGTTTTGACTCTCATCATGCTCACTGTGCTGAGAGATGTAGTGTGGTAAATTGTGAGACTATGAGCCCTGTGGCATTTATTTATTATTAGATTTGCATATTGTCATAATTTCAGGTCAGGTTTAGTTGTTCTTACATTATGCACTCTTTTGTTGTAATGTTTATGGTTAAAACTAGGTCACTAAGTTTATGAATTTAATTTACATTGGATGCATGAGCCCTTATTACGATATATGTTTAAGCTTATTATCCATGCCAACTGTTTGTATGTGTCATGTTGCATAGACCTATCAGATCCATTTATGCATCTGCATCTTAGGTTATGTAGCCTATGTTCAGAGGACCATCAGAATATATACTTTCCTCATAAAATGTAGTATCTAAATTTGACCCTGCGAAGTGGCTCATTATTCCTACAGTAGTATATAAAATAATCTATGCACGCACTTACAACTCATTGAGCTAATTCCTCATTCAATAATGAAAGGGAATTGAAGATAAATGCTGCCTACTCTAAATCTATGTTATTTTGACCTCAAAAAAGATATATTGCAGTATGTACTGTATTTGGTGTATGCACTGTAGGTCCTAAAGACAATTATGTCCTAAAGACATTACATGCCAAATTTACAGCAAAGATTATTTTTTTTATAAAATGTATATAGAACATCAGAAATGATAGTTTATGATAATATAAGGGAAAACTGGAGTAAACTGATAGATACAAATAACCCAGTCCCACATTATCAAAAACTGTAAGGATTACACAATTTGATACAATGTGCAATCTTCTAACCTCAAAATCTAAATTTTTTTTTTTAGTTTTTCAGTCAGAATCATAGTGTAACATAAATAAACCTGACAGTTTGGTATTTTTTTCTTTTTTTTGCACAAGTTAAATCAAAATATAGATTTTAGTGCTGTAAGTGTTGAGAGCTTTATGATTCTTTTTTTATTTTATTGATTTTATTTAAAAGCATATAAGAAGCCATACAATCAAATCAAAGTTAACAAAACCAAAATTCTAACCCCACCCAAAAGAAACAAAGGACAGCCAACAAAGCAAATCTTTGAAAGTAGCAAGGAAAGAAGAGCTGATCAGAAAGCTCTACAGCAGATAGTGTCAAGAGCAGAGTGAATTATCTGAATATAGCTTCTAGCACATGCTGCCTCGGCCATGGGCACAGTCTATTTGAACTTCACCCATTCGGCAAATGCTTCAGAGCTTTTCCTGTAGGGACCTTGCGGTTCAGAAGCAATTTCATCCCAAGAGCTATAAACACACTCAATCAGTCCATCAAGTGCTCCCAGTAGTGATTCACACAAATAGAGTACATAGAAGAACGCATAGAATACAAAGCATTTAACATGCTACTCTAATTACGATGGGATTTGAGAAACTAGTAAATTAAACGATTTTAAGATGAAGTTTATGACATTCTACTTTAATGACAAACTACGTGATTAAAGTGGAAATTTTGAGGTTAAAGTTGATATTTTGACCTTTTTTTTCACAGTGTCCCTATTTTTTTTCTTTTCTCTGTACCCTAATACACTTCCATATGACACTCAGACAGTGGGCTTCGACTCACCTATTCACAGCAGCATTGATATCTGACCACTTCTTTTTTATTTCGGACACTGTACGACTTTCTGAACTTGAACTTTCGAATTTCTTCGCCACTCTATGTCACTCGATCAACTTCCTTTTGTTGTTTATATCACTGCTAAAACCAACAAATAGTATGTTTTTCCTTGTTCCACTTGGTATTCACTGAAATTCTTTTTTCCCTGTGCTTTGCCATTGTCTTTTCACAGAATGCTAAACTTAAGGGGCTATTTATATTGATTTGCATATTCAAAGAGGCATGATTCTGGAAGGAGTTGGGGAGGGCGACATACACATGCATGTGTTTTACATTTCACACTGACCAGGATATATGTAGCAGAAGAACATGGAAGTTGGATTATGCATAGATTTATGTATCTGGATTGTTTTCTGTGTATGCACATTTCTGTTTTGGTCCGTATGCCATGTTTTAGTGTGAATTTTACACACAGCATTATACATGAGGCCCCAGGTCTTTATGGACTGTATATTTGTCACTCAGTAATAAAATTGAAAGTTAAGTAGTGCCATGCCCCCTCCTGCTTTAGGTAATTGTAGAGTCACTCTTTGAATGAATGGATGTTTCAAATTCCAAATAAATAAGATAAATGGGAAGGTGTCTAGTCTAATATTGTGTACTACAGAGTTCAATTGGAAAAAGCACACTTTCAGATATCTTTTGAAAATCTGCTAGTGCTTTTGGAACTGCTGGCACAGAATTTTATGGGTCTGATATATGCAGTACCGTATCATCTGCACATAGTGTAATTTTCTGTTCAAGTTCTTTTTGGAAAATCCCCTTTGCCTCTGATCCATTTTGAAAGTAAAGAGCCAATGACGCAATGGCGATTGCAAAGAGCAATGATGATAGGGGACATTCTTGTTGAGTACTGTATTCTAGTTTGAAGTAGTCTGAAATAATGTTGTTAAAATGAACTGATGCTTCTGGAGTAGTATAGAGTAGTTTGATCCCAAATTTAAACCCAAATTTGTGCAATGTAGTGAATAAGTAGTCCCATTCAATTATATCAAAATGTTTTTCTGCATGCAAAGATACTAAAATCTCTGGGGTGTTAGATTTAATGGGTGAATATATTATATTAAACGTCAAAGATTAGAAGCTAAGTGTCTGCCTGGAATAAATCCAGTTTTGGCTTGTGATATTAAGGATGGAAGCACTTTCACAATCTTTCTAACTAGAACTTTGGAGAGTACCATAATGTCATTATTCAGGAGTCCTTATTTTTCTTAGGAATGACTGAAATTAATTCTAACGAAAAGTTTGAGGTAGAATTTTGTTGTCTTTAGCTTCTATAAGCATTGCTAATAATAGCAGAGCTAAGTGATTTGAAATTTGTTTTATAAAATTCCACTGGGTAGCCACCAGGGCCGGCTGCATTCCTACTTTGAAGTGAGTTTATACTTACTTACTTATGCTCTCCACCCCTTCCGGGGTATGAGCCGCCAAAGGTTGATCTCCAGAGGTTTCTGTCCTGAGCCATTTTTTCTAGTTGACTGCAGGTGTAGCCCATCCTTGTGATGTCTGCCTCGAGGTCACATTGCCAGGTGTTTCTTGGACGTCCTCTCTTCCGCTTTCCTTGGGGGTTCCATCTGAGAGCCTGTCTGGTGATGCTGGTTTGCAGTTTGCATAGGGTGTGCCCTATCCATCCCCATCTTTTCTTCCAGATTTCTGCTTCTACTGAATGTTGGCAGGTCCATTCCCATAGATTAGTGTTACTGATAGTGTCTGGCCAGCGAATGTGGAGGATCTTTCTGAGACAGGTGTTGATGAAAGTCTGGATTCTTCGGGTGGTGTTTTTGGTTGTCCTCCAGGTTTCGGCCCCGTACAACAGTACTGACTTCACATTTGTGTTGAACAGATGGATCTTGGTGGTCAAGGTCAGTTCGCTGGAAGCCCAGATGTTCTTGAGCTGGATAAAGGTGGCTTTTGCTTTGCCGATCCTTGCCTTGACGTCTGTATCTGTTCCACCCCGATGATACTGCCCAGGTAGGTGAAGGACTGTATCTCCTCCAGGGAACTTCCATTTAAGGTGACTGGGTTGTTGCTGCTGGAGTTGATCTTAATAATCTTTGTCTTCTCCGTGTGTATGTTGAGTCCAACCTGTGATGATGTGGCTGCCAACACATTTGTCTTTTCTTGTATCTGCTGCTGACTGTGGGAAAGAAGTGCAAGATCGTCGGCAAACTCTGAGTCTTCCAATTGGCTCCTCAAGGTCCACTGGATTCCATTCCTGCGTTCACTAGTGGATGTCTTCATGATCCAGTCGATAGCGATGAGGGAGAGGAACGGGGATAACAAGCATCCCTGTCAGACTCCCGTCTTCACTTGGAAGCTTTTGGTGAGCTGCCCTCCATGGATCACTCTGCTGGTTATTCCCTTGTATGAGCTCTTGATCAGATTGACCACCTTGGCTGGGATGCCGTTGTGCCGGATGAGCTTCCACAGGGTCCCTCGATCCACACTATCAAACGCCTTCTCATAGTCAACAAAGTTGATGTACAACGGTGTATTCCACTCCAAGGACTGCTCGACTATGATATGTAGCGTTGCAATCTGGTCTGTGCATGATCGATTCTGCCTGAAACCTGCTTGCTCATCTTGTAATTTTGGATCGACGATGTCCTTCATCCGCTCTAGGAGGATCCGGTTGAAAACCTTGCCTGGCACTGACAGGAGTGTGATGCCTCTGTAGTTGTTACAATTACTTAGGTCCCCTTTTTTTGGAAGCTTGACTAGGTAACCCTCCTTCCAGTCAGTCGGTATCTCTTCCTCCTCCCAGATCTTCTCGAAAAGGGGATACAGCATCTCCACCGATGCTTCCAGGTCTGCTTTTAGGGCTTCTGCTGGTATGTTGTCAGGTCCGGCTGCCTTCCCGTTCTTCATCAGGGTGATGGCCTTCCTGATCTCTTCTCTGGTCGGCTTACCGCAGTTAATGGGGAGATCTTCGTTGGCTGGGTTGATGTCTGGAGGGTTTGGTGGTACTGGTCTGTTCAGAAGTTCCTCAAAATGTTCAGACCACTTATTCATCTGCTGTTCTAGTCCTGTGATGACCTTTCCCTCCTTGTCTTTGACGGGTCGCTCTGGCCTGTTGTATTTCCCAGATAGTTTCTTAGTTGTGTCATACAACTGTTTCATGTTACCGTTGTACACTGCCTGTTCTGCTTCAGCTGCCAGTCCGTCTATGTAGTCTTTCTTGTCCTTCCTAATGCTCTTCTTCACTGTTCTATGGGCTTCTGCGTATTCCTCTTGGGCCTTGGCTTTTGATGCCCTAGTCCTGCTTTTATTGACTACAGCTTTCTTCTGTTTTCTCTCTTCTATCCTTCCCAAGGTCACAGCTGTGATCCACTCTTTGTGATGTTGTTTCTTCGTTCCGACCACTTCTTGACAGGCTGCTCTCAGTGTCTCTTTTATTGCCTGCCAGCTGATCTGCACCCTACTTCCTTCCTCTTCCTGGTGCTGTTCTTGTAGCACCTCAAACTTGTCCTTCAACTTTTAGATGGCTGACATCGTACTTCAACTCTACACTGTGTTGTTTCCTTCCAGTTCTTCTTCAACTTCAGCTGCATGCTAGCTACTACTAGGTGGTGGTTAGAAGCCACATCTGCTCCTCTTCTAACTCTAATGTCCTGAAGGGATCTTCTAAACCTCTTGCTAATGCAGATGTGGTCAATCTGGTTCTCTGTCAAGCTATCTAGTGATACCCAGGTGCTTTTGTGGATCCTCTTTTGAGCGAAGATGCTGCCTCCGATGACCAGGTTATTGAGCGCACACAGTTCCATAAATCTCTCTCCATTTTCGTTCATCACTCCCAGCCCGTGGATCTCCATGACTTGTTCATATCCTGTATTGTCAGGTCCGATCTTGGCGTTGAAGTCTCCCATAAGGATGACGATGTCTCTGGCTTGAAATGTCTCTACAATTTTCTGCAGTCTGTTGTAGAACTGGTCCTTTTCTTTTTCATCAGAGTCATTAGTTGGAGCGTAACTCTGAATGACATTGAGTTTTATCTTCTTGTGCTTGGTTCTGAAGGATGCTGTGACGATTCTGAGGCCATGTGCCTCCCATCCAATCAATGCCTTCTGTGCTTGTTTGGACAACATGAGGCCTACTCCCTGCATATGGGTTGCATTACTCTTTTCATGCCCAGAGTACAGCAACAGTTCTCCTGTCTTCAGTTTTCTCTGTCCGACTTGTGTCCATCTGGTTTCACTGAGGCCCAACATGATCAGGTTGTTCTTTTTCATCTCGGCAGCTACCTGTGCCATCTTTCCCGTCTTGTACATGGTCCTAACATTCCATGTGCCGATAAGGGTTCTCCTGGTCGAAAGAAGGTTGGTCGGCTTGATTACTTCCTTCCGGCTTTCACCCTGTAGCGTCATGTGTCTCCGAGTTGTCGGAGATCCTTCATTTCCCAGGAAGTTAGTCTCTGTTTCTCTTTTTACCGTTTCTATAGTGGTTAGAGTTTTATGGGGTGGAATTGCTAGCCCAACGCCGAACCCTTCTCCTTTTTTCATCCGGGGTTGGGACCGGCAATGGCCTTCTCTCCATGTTCATAATAATAATGTCGTGATTTAAAGATGAACTGCTCTGTTTCTTTAGTAGTCAAGAGGTTAAATTGTGATTGCCAAACCTGTCTTTTCCTATAAAGTGCCTCATTTGGAGTCCTGGCTTATTCTAGATCAGTTCTAGTAATTTCTCTGGTTAAGTCAGGCACCTTCTTGGTTTCAAATTTAGTTTTGTAAAAAAAATATGATATATGTTCTCTTAAAAATTCCTTCACAGTTTCCCATGCTATTCCTGCAGAAACCATTGGGGATGCATTTGTCTCCAGAAAACAATCATTTGCTTTGATGTGAATTCTGTACAGTTCTCATCAGCCAATGACGAGATTAAGATGAAAGCTACAAGATGAGTATGTAGGGCATAGTGATTTAAGTTCCATAATCAGAGGGGCGTGGTCAGAGATAACAATAGTGTCATATTTACAAGATGTAATAATGGGCAAAAAATTATTGTCTATGAAGAAATAATCAGTTCATGAATAACAATGATAAACTTGTGAGAAGAAGGAATATGCTCTTAGGTTAGGATTTAAAAACATCCATGGGTCTGATAAGCTATGATCCATTACAAACTGTGTAATTATTTTTGGAGTATTAGATGTTATCACCGCTGTAGCTGAAGACCTATTCAGGTCTGGATTTAAAACACAATTAAAGACTCCAGCCATTGTAATTTTATAAGTGTTCGTATTAGAAATAGATGCAAATACATTTTGGATGAAATCTCTATCATCCATGTTAGGTGCATAAATATTTATCAGAATCACTTCAGTATTAAATAAATTGCCCATCGCCATGACATATTGCCCTTCAGGATCACATACTATGCTACAAATGGGATAGTTCTGTGTATTAAGATTCCCACACCTCTGGTTTTATTTGTACAGCTGGAGTGAAACATTTGGCCAAATTACTCCCTTTGTAACTGGAACTGGTCCTTACTTATTAAGTGAGTATCCTGTAAGAATACTGTCTTGGCATTAAAACCTGTTAAGTGAGTGAGTACTTTCTTTCTTTTTATTCCTGATTGAGACTTTTGACATTCCAGCTAACAAAGTTCACTGTTTGGTCATAAAAACATTGCTTCTGAACTTTCGTTGACATTTTGTAGTCTTAAGTTAAGGTAGTACTTTTTTACATATGATAGCTTTGACCTAGATTTCATCTTACTGCAACTTGTTATTTTAATGAAGCCTACTTTTGTTTTGGCACTAACTGTTATTGGGGTAAAAAGAATAAAGAAGAAATAGCAAAGCTCCCCTGTATGTCCCCTCCCCCTATTTTGCCTGCCTGAGTGAGACATACCAGTTCTGGTCCTCTGACATGCCAAGAGACAGATTACATCTACTACAAAAAAAAAAACCCATGGTAGCAGTGCAGGAAAGGTTAAATTTGAGGTATCTTTTGAAAGTAGAGTCCAAATACAATAAACCTGGAATATGTTCTTAAACAGTCCCAATACAATAAACCTAGGGATTTCTGTTAAACAGTTCCCATGGAGACTGAGATAAGGTATGATAATACATTTCCAATACAATCAACCAAGGATATGAAGTGAAAAAAAACACATTGTAAATAGCTAGTTACTTTGTATTTGTCAAAAAGTACACATATTCAATTAAAGAAATTTCAGTATAACATAATAATTAAAGTTTACAAAAAAAAGAGGGAATGGTGACCAAAAATAAAATAAAATGTATAGTTATAGAATATGTTACATTACAAATGGTCCACGCTGCAAGCAGAATCTTCTTTGTCTTTCCAGAAAACGGTATGACTCATGATCTTGTTTCAAACGGACAAGGGTTAAGTCTTTTTAGCTCTTTTTCTGCTTCATTCAGAAAGCTAAAAATGTAAAACTGACCTTCAATATCCACTTTCAGTTTGGGACAGTATAAGACACTGTATTTGATTTTGGTTTTGCATAGATGCTGTTTAATGCTGTAATATGTGGCATGTTTAGCAGCTGTTGCAGGGGAGAAATCTGAAAAAGTATGAATGTGGTTATTTTCAAATAAGACTTCTCTATTTGGAGGCATTTCATCCACGTGTGACAGTGCGGGTTGGCTCCAGGCTCCTTCTTCTATTATGGGAGCCTTGTGAACTTGATGACGCCAGTACTGTAACTGAGATGAGCTTTTACAGATGAGTACAAACCACACTTGGAGCAAGGGGATAGTGTATTGTAAAAGTGATCAGCGCTTTTATTAAAAAAAAAAAAATCAAGTGTTCAAAAAGTGCAGTGCTTCAAGATGTTCCATAAATAAATAACCCAATCAAAACAACGGTGAGGTAGAGGTTAAAATCAAAATAAATAAATCCATTACAAACAAGGTTAAAATTCAGGCAGGAAACTGTCCTTACTAAAAAGCCTGCTGTCTTCTTTTAACTGTCTGCTCCCCTGCTTATCCCATACAGGTCTTGCAGCAGAGGAGTCACCCTACTGACAGTGGCAACTAACCTTCCATAGGTCCAGGTTCCTGCCATCCCATGGCTATGGTAAGGCTCCCTCTCCGGACCTAGGCTTAGGTCCACAAAAGCGATGGCACTCATGTTGGAGCTCTCCTCCCAAGCTTCTTTGACTGCTGCTACCTTCCCAGTCTTCTGTGCTGAGTCGCTCCTACTCCCGCTCCTCAGATGTGTTCAGCCGGAGTGACCCATTTCAACTGCCAAGAGTGTTGGCCACACACTCCACCTTCTCTCTCTCCTTGAGCCTGCACCCTCCAGCTCGCTCACACCAGCTCCTTCCGCCTCCTACCTTCTTCTGTCTTTCTCCCTTTAACCTTTGTTCACTTTTTCTTACGTGATTCTCTTCTCTCTCACACTCGCGCTTTCCTTTTAAAATGGGGATGTGGCACCGCTGTGGCAGTCAGCAGCTCCTGGCATCTGTTTGGGTCCACACCCGCATCGTATACAGGAACTCCTCTCACCATGCTGCCACATCCCTTCCACATGAAGGCATGAATGTGTCGATTATTTATTTAAAATGCCAAAAAGCCATGGATCTTACTTTACCACATGTATATGTCATGTATATGCTAATGAGATCTTGATGTATGACTTGATGTCCTCTCCGGTTATTTTAGAGAATAGTTCATCTATGAATTTCACTCGGTTGGGACTTTTACGTTTTTCAGGGAGACCTTTGATTCTGATGTTGTTCCTTCTCTATCTATCTTCCAGTGTAGCCAGCTTGTCCGCAAGTGTTCAGCTATTTCAATACGAGTGTAAACGTTTGCTTAACATCTTCAAGCTGAGATGCAAGTATTCTAATTTTACTGTCTAACTTACTAATGTTTTTCTATATTTTTCATCTGTTTTTTCTAGAATGTCTGTAAAGGCTGTAGTAAACTTACTACTTAAACGTTTCTCCAGGTCTTTAATATCTTGGTGCTATTTCTCATTTTTTTTTTGTATTCCTTTATTTCTTTCTTTATATCCCTTACATCCTTTATATCACTCTTTATCTCATTTATGCCCCCTCCTGAATGAGTCATTACCTTTAGCTCGGTCTTCTCCGTGCTCCATAGGTAGAGGTGTGAGTCCAGCTGGACAGTGAGGATAAAAGGGCCGTGCTCAATTCCAGTTATTCTCCTTGAATCAAAAAATTCTACTTGCCTGCCTCATTGCCTGGCAGATCTGTTCCTTTACCTGTCTGATTCAGGTCAGTCTCTGATAGGCCGCACAATGAACATAAGGCATGTTTTGAGTTTGATGAAAGTTTAGCTGCCTTATCCTTTTCCTTTTCTTTCTAAACCCTATGTTTACTGCTCATTCTTATTTATACTTGTGTATAATATAAATACAAGATGCAGCACTAGCCGCTCATCTCAAACAACAGACAACACAAGCAGAGATGTGGTATATACAGCTAATCAGCAACTCTAGCCAGGGTATCCTAGACTAAAGTAGTGGGTATTCAGCTGGGATTTAAAAGCTGAGACTGAAGGGGCATCTGTTATATTAGCAGGCAGATCATTCCACAGCTTCGGGGCCCTGTAACCAAAAGCTCAGCCTCTCACAGTTATGTTATTAATCCTTGGAATCATAAGTAGGCCGGCATCTTGAGATCTTAATATGCACTCTGGTTTGTAAGTGATGATAAGTTCAAATAAGTAAGCAGGACCTTGGCCATTTAAGCCTTTATATGTTAAAAGAAGGACTTTGAAATCAGTCCAATGCTTAACCAATGCAAGGTCCAATGCAAAGACTTGAGAACTGGAGTTAGGGATTCGTATTTTCTGCTTTGTGTAATAATTCTTGCAAAAGCATTTTAATTAATTGAAAGCTGCATTTAGAATGATTTGAAAATCTAGTGAACAATGATTTGCAATAATAGTAATTATTTTTAGAACTTCCTGTTTGTGGATTTGTTGAGCTAAAATCTTGTCAGCCTTCTTTCTATGTTCATAGTAATAATGTCATGATTTCAAGATGAGTTGTTCCATTTTGTTGTCAAGAGTTTAAATTCTGATTGCATAAAATGACTTTGCCTATAAAGTGCCTCATTTGGAGTCCTGGCATATTCTTGATATATCCTGGTGATTGCACTAATTAGCTCGGACACCACCTTGTTTCCAATTTATTTTTGTGGGAGAGATATTAAATAATCCATTCTCTTAAAAAGGCCTTTAGAGTTTCCCAGAGTATTCTTGGAGAGATATCTGGGGATGCATTTGTCTCCGGAAAATAATCAATTTGCTTGGATATGAATGTGATAGCGGGTCTGCGGCTTCGAAGGAAAGGCCAGTTTTAAATAAATAATCGCCACGCTTCTTAAAGGGGGGGTGGTAGTGTGGCCAGAGCGGTTCCCGGGTGCGATACGGGCTTGGGCATTTCCGTAATGAAATGCACAGGTGTGGGATCACCCATGTCTGTAATTGATGCCGGGAGCTGCTAATTGCTGCACCTGTGCCACATCCCCATTATAAATAGTAGGAGCACGAGTGTGGAGGGAAAAAAGAAAGACCAGAAAAGAGAGTGGAGGTTAGAGGAGGAAGATAGAGGCTGACAGCCGGTGCGGGTGTGAGTAAGCGAACAGAAAAAACAGGCTTGCTGGTGGTTGCAGGCAGCTGGGAAGTGAGCCCCAGTGTGGTGTTTGGCTGGCACTTGAGGTCAGATGGATTGAGTCACTCCTGCTGAGTTTTTCAGAGGAGCAGGAGTGACTAGGATCGTGGACGGCTCGCCACGAAAGGCAGTTGGAGTCATGGAGGGAGTGTCCCAATGTCCCAATATACAGTCATCCCTCACCTATCGCGGGGGTTACGTTCCAGAGCCCCCCCCCCCCCCCCCCGCAATAGGTGAAAAACCGCAAAGTAGCGACCTTATATTTATTTTATTATTTATATATATTTTAAGGCTTTATAAACCCTTCCAACACACTCTTATAAACCTTTTCCACACTCTTATAAACACTTCCTATGCTCTTAAACACTTTCTACACTCTTAAACCTACGTAATTTTAACAACATATAAAATTCTAGATGGGTACTCACCAGTTAAGTATACTACAACTTGAATGATGAAGATGATTCTTTAGCTGTGCAGTACTGATGACGATGAAGGTGATGACGATGAGATGAATGTACTGCACAGCCAAGAAGACCATTACAGCTTTTCTGAAGGCACTACTTCATCAAGCGCTTCATCAGGTGCTTCATCAGGTGGTGCAGTATCTTTACCCTCGTCCGTAACTCCTGTTTTCGCTAAAGCCTTAGGCGTAACTGATCTCTTCGCCCGAGTGATGAACATAGTTATGGGGAGTTGCTGGTGCTGCTTTTTCCTCTGAGCGAGAATGTTTTTATAAACTGACATGTCACTCTAGATTGTATTTACAAAACTGCAACGAACGAAGCATCTGGGGGTCCCATTCTTCAGCCACTCACTTAAGTTCTTTGGCCATTCTGACTATGGTTGCAAGACGATCGAGTGTTAGGCCAACCTCCTCCTCTTCTTCAACCCGTAGTTCGTCTTGTTCCACATCCTCTTCTTCGCTTGCTGACTTCGTCATCTCTGTCAGGTCTTTGTCCGTCAACGGTTGTGAGTGGGCACCGATCAGGTCATTCACGTTGTCAGGAGTCATATCATTGAAGTCATCTCCTCCCAGTAGTTTTGCCAGCTTCACAGCCTTATCTACTGCAGAGTGATGAACTTCATCAGGAGAGAATCCCTTGTAATAATTCATTACATTAATATAGCGCTTTTCTCAGTACTCAAAGCGCTATCCACACAGGGAGGAACCGGGAAGCGAACCCACAATCTTCCACAGTCTCCTTACTGCAAAGCAGTAGCACTACCACTGCGCCACCATTTAAAGTTTCACTTTTCTTCTCCTTTATGGCCTTCTGAATATTCACGAGAAACGATGCAATTGTGTAGTCACACCAGTACGCCTTTAGTGAGAAGTCTTCATCCGAGTCCATAGCTTCAATGAGGTTTTGCAGGGTGTTTCGGGTGTAGAGTGCCATAAAAGCGCGAATAACGCCTTGATCCATATGCTGAATGAGAGATGTGGTGTTTGGCGGCAAGAAGTCTATCTGGACGCCATCATACGACAGATCGACAGCATGGCCTCCAGCATTGTTCATGATCAGAAGCACTTTGAATTCAAGGCCTTTCTCTGCCAGATAAAGCTTAACCTCCAGGATAAAGCACTGGCGGAACCAATCAGTCGTGAGGACTTTCGTGATCTAGGCCTTGGGGTTGTGCATCCAGTACACAGGCAACACATTCTTATTCTTGTTTTTTAGGGCCCTTGGGTTTTTTGACTTATAAATAAGCCCTGGCTTTATCATAAAACCCGCAGCATTCCCACACATAATCAAAGTTACTCTATCTTTTTGGGTATTAAAACCAGGGGCTTTGGCTTCATCCTTCATAATAAAAGTGCGAGACGGCATCTGTTTCCAAAATAAGCCCGTCTCATCCATGTTGGAAACTTGTTCAGGCTTATAGCCCCCTTCCTCAATGATGGCTTTGAACATGTTGTTCACGTACTCCTCGGCTCCAGCTTTATCTGCAGAGGCAACGTCTCCATGCAGAGAAATGCTCTTGAGTCCATAGAGTTTCTGAAATTTGTCAAACCAGCCCTTGCTGGCTCTGAATGGGGTTGGTCTGGTGGGAGAAGCACTCGATGGTCCTGCTTCTGCGTCGTCATCCTCGCCTTCATCCTCATCACCGTCGTGAATGTCCCTGCTTTCTGAAAAACTATCATAAAGTTTCTTGGCCTTCATCCGGATTGTGTTGGTATCCAGCGAGATATTCTTCTTCCTGTAGTCATTGATCCACAGGGCCAATGCAGACTCCATCCTCACAATGACCTTATTGCGGGAAGTGACCACCCTCTTTGCAGTCTTATTAAAAGTCATTGTTGCCATAGACCTAATATTCTTCTCGTCTTTCTTGATATAGCGAACCGAAGATTTGTTGATCCCGTAATGGAGGCCTACAGCCGCGTAGCTTTTACCTTTCTTTAACATGTCAAGAAGTTCTACCTTTTCTTTGATGGTAAGCACCTTCCTCTGGCGCTTGGGTTCACTGCCAGAAGCCTTAGAAGGTGCAGAACATTTGGGTGGCATCGTAGGGCTTGAAATAAATTCAGTCTTTTACGAAAGTTTCACAAAAGCACAACACCGCAGAGCAACACTACTAGCAGCGATCGGACGTCGATGTGAAGTGGACAAGGCGAGATGCTGAACGCATGGCCACAGTGCGAGAGAGCAAACAGACTGATGCTACGGTCACTGAGCCAATCAATGCCCAGGATACAGAACACAGTGCTCTGGTGGTGGCCTCCCATCCATCAGCCAATAGTATACTGTATATATATATAAATATATATTTAAAAAACCCACGATACAGTGAAGCCGCAATAGGTGAACCGTGATATGGCGAGGGACTTACTGTATTCTCCTTTATCTGTCTGTGAATCAACATCAAATTTTCTTTGAAATGTAGTTAAAATCGGACAATCAGGCTTCTCAGTTTTGAAGCATTCAAATCACAAATGTGATATGCTGCAGAAATCTCAGAATCCAATTTAAAGTCTTCTCCAGTTACTTTAGAACATAATTTAGCTATAAATTTCACAGGGTTTGGACTTTAACAGTTTTCTGGGAAACCTTAAATTCTGATGTTGTTCCTTCTTAATACAGTCTTCCACCGCAGCTAATTTTATCACTGAACACCGTGTATTTGGATTCTAAAGCAGTGTTTTTTTGTCAATGGTGGAATTATAACATTTGTTTAATGTTTTCCAAGAATTTAGAATTTTAGTAAGGTTAACATCAGATGTATTGCTTAAACGTACCTCCTGATCTTTTATTTCCTGAAGAAGCTTGTCTATTCTGCTGTTGATTCCGCTGTCCATTTTAATATCAATTCTGTCTGTTCTCTTGTGTATATCATTTATTTTTCCCATGAGCATGGTAATCATTGTCTTTAGCTTAGATAGCTTGTTTTGATCTTCTCCGTGCTCAGAGAGAAGAGATATGTAACCTGTTAGAGTTGATTCTGCTGAGTCAAATAAGGTGTTGGTAGTAGTTGACAGCGGGGATAAAGAGGCCTTGCTTATGGGGTGCCGTTTAGGACATAAATCATTCTTAGCAGTACATACACTCTATACTGAAATGCATACTCTCTATAATGAAATTCATACACTATATACTGAAATGTACACACTTCAGAGTGAAATGCATACACTATACAGTAAAACGAATACAATGTATATTGAAACACCTACAGTCTATAGTGAAATATATACACTGTGTAGTGAATTGCATATACTCTACAGTGAAACATATACACTGTATAGTGAAACAAATACACTGTATGCTGAAACACATACATTCTATAATGAAATGTATACACTGTATGGTGAAACAGTGACACTGTATAGTAAAATGCACACACTGTATACTGAAATGGTTACACTGTGCACTTAAACACATATGTTCTGTAGTAAATCATATACACTGTATAGTGAAATACATAGACTACATAGTGAAACAAATACACTGTATACTGCAACCCATACGTTCCATAGTGAAATGTATACACTGCATACTGAAACACTTAAATTGTATAGTGAAATATGTACATTGTCAAATAAAACACATACACTGCATAGTGAAATGCATATACTGTATACTGAAATGCATAAGCTATATGATGAAATGTATATACTGTATGTTCAGACACATACATTATATTGAAATTCATACACAGTGTAATGAAACACACTGCACACTTTAAACCCTGAGTCACATACATTCCATAAAAAAGGCCTTTGATTTACATGAGAATATTTATACTCCAATTCAAATTTATGCAGTGTGCAATAGATTAAAACAGACCACATTCTATGGGGTGCCATTTAGGACATAAATCATTCTTAGCAGTACATACACTCTATACTGAAATGCATACTCTCTATAATGAAATACATACACTGTATACTGAAAGGTATACATTTCAGAGTGAAATGCATACACTATACAGTAAAACGAATACAATGTATATTGAAACACCTACAGTCTATAGTGAAATATATACACTGTGTAGTGAATTGCATATACTCTACAGTTCTGATATCCTCACTCGCTGTTTTGCTTCCATGATCATTGTCGACCAGAGGAAATGAGGTCTTGGCTAATCCATTCTTTGCCTGTCTCTTCCAACTTGGTCTCTGTCAGGCTGTATCTTGAATTTGAGACCAGCTTAGATTTTGGCCGAGACTTTAACTACTTTGTCCTTCTCTATCTGAGTCCTTGGTTTCATGCAAATGCGTTTTAATATACTTGTAGTTCAATTCTCCTGGGTTGACTAAATATGGAATACCTCGGATTAATAGTAAAAAACATCTAAAAAACACATCCTCAGGCAGCACACCGTCCTAGATCTCCATCACTCACAACAGACAGGACCAGCTGTCGGAACTGTTGGTTTAAAAGGTTAGGCAGCAAAAACTGAAAGTGGTGACTCAGTTAAACAAATGGCACTAGCAATACTCATTGAAGCTGGTGAATCCTTAATAACTACAGCACATACTGGAGTGGGTGGACTAAAAAGAAAAAAAAAGCATAAAATGGAATTGGAAGTTGTAGTAAAAAACATTGGTGTAGATGGCTTTAAATACTCAGCAGCGAAAACTGGACAGCTGTTGTGAGAGCCATGGATATAACTAATCACTTTGAAGGGGTAGACAAGATTTGTTTTTTGGCCCCCGTTTTGCATACATTTTATAAAGCAATAAAACTGTATGTGCAGACATTGGCAACGACTTGCCAATTAAATCTGCAGGGAGGGGGCAAAAAATATTAGTGACAACACAGACAATAATCCAACAATAACAATAATATTAATAATTATCAAAATGTTGTAGCATTAGAGACACAGAAGTGGTAAAATAAAAGATTAATACAATAACAACATCTCTAGGCTTTGAATGTATTGCTAAAGACAGATTTAATTTAAAATAGCAAAATCTCCCAAATGGGCTTACAGTAAAACATGGGTTAAAACACCACAAAATATCATTCTTGTTGGTTACCACTCAGTGTCTACCGCTTAGAATTAAGGCCAAAAAGTTCTATCTTGGTCTCATCAGACCAGAGAATCATATTTCTCACCATCTCAGAGTCCTTCAGGTGTCTTTTAGCAAACTCCATGCAGGCTGTCATGTGTCTTGCACTGAGGTATGTGTGGAGACAACCAGGCACTGCTCATCACTTGTCCAATACAGTCCCCACAGTGAAGCATGGCGGTGGCAGCATCACGCTGTGGGAGTGTTTTTCAGCTGCAGGGACAGGACGACTGGTTGCAATCGAGGGAAAGATGAATGCGGCCAAGTACAGGGATATCCTGGACAAAAACCTTCTCCAGAGTGCTAAGGACCTCAGACTGGGTCGAAGGTTTACCTTCCAACAAGACAATGACCCTAAGCACACAGCTAAAATAACGAAGGAGTGGCTTCACAACAACTCTGTGACTGTTCTTGAATGGCCCAGCCAGAGCCCTGACTTAAACCCAATTGAGCATCTCTGGAGAGACCTAAAAATGGCTGTCCACCAACGTTTACCATCCAACCTGACAGAACTGGAGAGGATCTGCAAGGAGGAATGGCAGAGGATCCCCAAATCCAGGTGTGAAAAACTTGTTGCATCTTTCCCAAGAAGACTCATGGCTGTATTAGCTCAAAAGGGTGCTTCTACTAGATACTGAGCAAAGGGTCTGAATACTTAGGACCATGTGATATTTCAGTTTTTCTTTTTTAATAAATCTGCAACAATTTCAAAAATTCTTTTTTTTGTCTGTCAATATGGGATGCTGCGTGTACATTAATGAGGGAAAAAATTAATTTAAATGATTTTAGCAAATGGCTGCAATATGACAAAGAGTGAAAAATTGAAGGGGGTCTGAATACTTTCTGTACCCACTGTAAATGCTTAAATGTAATTATTATATTTTGGTTTAATTGAATATTATGATTATATTAGGATAGACACTTTATTTCAGAGACCTTAGTCCATTTTATATCTTTATGATTTATTGGGTTGAGTGGTAAGATAATACAGTAGTATGCTGGCACCATCACCATAGGTTGCCTTTTATACTTGTGGGTTAAATAGAGAGCTACCCACACTTAGTCTTGTTAATTGCTACTTGTTTTCTGAAATGTTGTGTCTCAAGTGCATATTTTGCTGGTTTCTCCATTAACATTGTTTTATTGACAAACCACTATTTTTGAAATACATCTCTCCACATATTGTTCCCACCAGTAATGACTCCCCTCTCATGTCTTCTCATTTCTATGTGCAGGTTTCACAATCATGATTCCATTCAAAGCATCTTTGAGGAATTTTCAGATGTCCTGTACTGTAAAACTTTTGAATTCAGCATTTTGCTTGTGTTCTTGGTTGTCTGTTAGGCTGCTTCTGTTTAATGAATTCATGTTTTGTTAATTTTGTGGATTTAGGACACACATTTGTACACAGTCATATCAAATTTGAATTGATTACAAAATCTGTTTGAATAGCTAAAAAAAAAATCAGATATGAGTCATCAGGTCACTTTTAACTATAGCTTTCAGCAAGACAGACACAAATGCAGCGGTATGAATTTTTTTTTACAATCAATACTTTTTTCTAGTATTCGTCCAGGAATTGCAGGGGGCATTTTTCCCTTTGCCTCCCATTGATGGGCCTACACATATTCACATTCTTGGTTGCCCCCATGTAACACTACTTCGCATACCCCTGTGATCTCGCATGTTTCTTGCACTCTAGCATGACCTTCATCAATGGGCATTTAGTATTTCATAAACGAAAACCAGTAGTTAGTGAGTTATGCACATAGACACTCAATGACATGCAAATACAACTGTTCTTTATAACAGTAAAGTGCAAAAAAAATCAGTATGTAGTCAGTTCACCAATGACATATCAAATGCACATTAAATGCACATCAAAAGTAATTAAAGGCAAACAGAGGCAGAAAAAAGTAACTATTTATAAATATATACAAAGTTCTACATCTCCTGGAGCTCTTCAGTAAAAATAATTAAAGACAAAAGAAAAAGTTTCTTCCTCAAAGAATTAAGTTCAGGAAGTTCTTCCACAGAGGAACCACAAAGAAAAACTGAAAATCAAATATTTACAGCAAAAGTTTACTAAGCACACAGCTCACCGCCTCTTCTCCCCAGAAATTGTCTCCACTCCATTAAGAAATTGGAGGTCAATTCCAAAAAGCACCTTTCGCTATCCTCACTGTGCCCTTAGCATCTGTGCAGTGCTAGCTTCACCAGATCTTCCTTCCCAATAGGAACCTAATATATTAGATGGAACTTTCCTCACGCTCATGCACGCCTACTCTGCTCCGTTGCTATTGAAGCCTTCTCTCTACTTGGGCCCTTCTCTGTGTGTTTTTGTCGGCAGCCTACATGGTCCCCACTTCACAACGGCAGACTTAATGTGATGATGGTCTCTTGTCTGTGGGCAGGAGTCCATCCGATGACCTCCAGTTAGACTGCTTACTCCAGGAAAGACTGACTTTGTCAGCATGCCTATGTCGATCAAACACAGGAAGCTTTGCAATCTACTTGAGACTTTATGCTATAGCAAGATAAGTAAATAAATATAGGTAAACAACATTTGATAACATTTGATGGCTTTTATATAAAGATCATTAAAATACATAATCACAAACAGAACTTTGCACGATACTTTGGTGAACTCTATAGGCCCTACTGTTTCGTTGAAGGACGTGTGTGGCAGATTCACTGGCAGGATGACGCCCAACCTCTTGCTGCATTAAAACGGTGTCGTCTTTCGCCTTTATGCCTGGTGCAGCTGCGTTGTTCTTATGTCTGAGTGGACATTTCTTGCGGGGAGGGCTTCTGTTCTCTTTCTCCGATGTAGAACCCTCATCCTCATCTCAGTTCCCTTCTATTATACCACGTCTTTATTTGAAAACAGCAGTGTCAGATCGGGGGAGCGTGAAAATGACTGAGGGAATAAAACTGAATAATAAAAAAAACCCCAAAAAACTAACCTTTACAAGTACCATAAATTTACACTGATTGTTACAGACTCAAACCAAACGTAAATTTTTATTCTATATTAGTATCAATAAGAGCAGCTCATTACTCAAAATGGTACATGCAAGAAGGACCCGGAATCGAACCCGCAACCTCTTAATTATGAGTCTGCAGTTCTTTCCTCTGCACCAGCCATGGAGATGTGTCAGCCTCATCCCCTCGCCCAATATTGTTTTTCTTTGGTTATATTCTTGAATAAAAGTGCTCTTGTTTTGTTATACTTGTACCTTTTGTGAAAGTGTTTATTTGATATTTGAACTTCAGTCTTCTCATATTATACACTTCATGTCTAATACTTCAGTACTACAACATGCAAAATTTTCTGTTTTAGTTATGTGTTCAACATTTCCTGTCATCCTACAATTAACCAGATACAATTCCAAACCTACCTCACACCCAGATAAACAAACTTGAGCTGGGAGAACTTCAGCGCATTGCTGGTGGGGATGGGATAGCAGGCTGCTTGCTGCTTGTGTTGATCGACGCATTTGCAAAACAAAGACACTGATGAGGAGGTGTGAGGGAATTTAAGGTGGCCCGGGATTACGACTTTTTTCGTAGGCTTCAGGGATTCTAGTATTAATGTCTGGATTTCTTTTATCATGTCCTGAAGATGGGCTGCTATGTCCTGTTGCTCCATCATCCTAGCAACAAATTCTGTCGACTACACCACTGTAAGAGAAATGTCAACAATAAAACTTGGTCATATGGTATAACTGGTTTGTAAATGTAAACAAAACACACACAGTGATTGTGCAGATACAAGTTCAGATCAGAACTGTCAAAGATGGAGGAACTTCCAGTTTTGGTCCGTTCTGGAAAGAAGAGCCCAATCCAGGTAGACGGACACCAATAGTGGACATCCCAGGTGTTATAGGCATCTATCATCTGGGGCCTCATGTAAAATGTTGCATGCTCCCATTTCCACGCTCACATCGCGATGTATAAAACATAAACGTGGCATAAAGCCACACACATTTTCACGTCAACTCAATCCCCGGCATACGCAAGTTCTCTGCTCGGTTTTGCAAACTGGCAGCACCCAGCATCAAAGCAGTGCTTTTGTTCAAGTGTGGTTTCCCTTCCTTTTTTAGATCCACATCCCTGACATGGCTTTATCAAATACACTGAAATTAACCAGATATTGTTTATTAGTTTAAGGCATCTAATTGTAGTTAACCTGTAATAATATAATGGTCCATTGAATGGCCAAACTATTCCAAATACCATAGCTGCTTTAGTGTTGTTCCTCTCAATGCAAAACTCAGAGTATTTATCCCACTGTGTCTTAGTGTGGAATCACAGCTCTACAACTGCTGACTGGAAAGAGAATTATTAGTATACAGCATCATGCACATGCTGCCTCAGCCATACGCACTGTCTATTGAACTGCTCTCATACAGCAAACGCTTCAGAGCCTTTCCTGTAAGGATATCGCGGTTCAGGAACAGTTTCATCCCAAGAACTATAAACGCCAAACAAAGGGACATACAAATGGCTTAAGATAGATAAGCTGCAAACATATACATATACATATACAACAGTGATAGAGCAATTTCCGTGCCTCTATACTTAAATCGAGGGTTAAACAATTGGTTTAACTTTGTAATGATTATAGTACTGAAAAAAATATTGTGACATTCTCCAGCAAGAACGTTTTCTAGGGATAATCCAAAAATCAAAGCTAATAAGTGAGTGTTTGAATTCTTTTCCAGAGTCATTGCCTGAAAAGAGTGTTATGAAATAAGTACACAAAGCAAGCTCAAATCAAAGTTTTCTCTCACTTCTAACTTTATTTTTTATCACTGGCAGTCAGATGATGAAAGGCAATTAAGAAAGATCAATAGAAATAACCAGCTTATGTTAGCACTGAGAAAAACCTTTCAACTAAGTAACAGTTTGTACTATCCAGCTGCAAGTAGAAGTGCAAATGGCCAATCTATCTCAATATTCTGACAACAAATAACTCATTTCAGTGTTTATAATTTATGACTCATATAAAAAGTAGTCAAAACTCATTAAAACACCATAGTTTTTCATATAAAAAGCCTTGAGTTATGAAATGTGATCTCTTTAATGGATTATTGGAATGAAGGATGAACAGTTTCTTGTGGAATCTCCAGGGTGCATCATTGAGGGTGAAGGTCATTCCTGACCTCCGCCTGTTCAAATAAACAGCACCTCACAGAGGTCTACTTAGACACGAATCCACATAGAGAGTCTGACAGCTCAAAAGCATTCAATTTTAAGATCCCTGAGGTGAAGAGCTCAGTCTGCAGACCTCAAGAATACTTTGATGAGTAACAAGCCGTAGGTTGTAGCAGTGGAGTGCAAAGTAAAATTAGCATGCTCCACATTAGTAAAAATCAGATTTGGGGGCATTTATTGGGCTCAGTGGTGTACACATTATAATACCAACATCATTACATGGTAGGTTATTAAGAAAAACTCATATATTACCTGCTAAAGAAATGCAGAATTACATTTATTTCTTAAACAATACAAGGGAGATGTATGCCAGTGGGGTTTCGATGACTCAGTAAAAAACTGCCAATTATACATGGTCACCAGAGCTTTAAATTAACATGCTGAGGTCATTAAATTCTTTGTGAAAAATAATTTCTTTTTAACTTATGCTATAGGTAAATAGCTGCAAGTTATATTTTAAATGGTATCACTAATTGGACATAAACTGTCTCACAATGCAGTATTACCTAAGCATATGCTTCTGAAGTGTTTAATAGAAATTAACATGATAAAAAGAGGAAGGTAAACACCTCAGTTTTACTTTTTCACAGCGTTATTGTAAAGCACCATAACATTAACGGCAAGTTGAATTTTAAATTGATTAAAGAGTGAAGCAGTTCCAGTTTAGGGAAGTAATTTACTAAACATGAAATGAAGTTTCATGCAAGAAAGGCCATCATTTTGACAAGTGCATACCTAATGATTGTAGGTAAGCAGAGTGATGTATAGGCCGAATAAGTGTTCTCTAAACCAATAGGTTGTCTGGCATGTTGTGTGATCTGAGCAAATTGCTTTAACTGCTTGTGTGCCAGCTGTAAAAAAACACATGTAAACAGTGATAGTCATTTTATGTATCTGTACTTTTAAATGCTTTGGGAGGCCTCTTCATCTAATGACTACAGACGAGTGGCACTTGTGTTTCACATCATGACAACCTTTGAGAGAGTCCTCATTTGGTAGACAACCTGGACGCACTGCAGTTTGTCTATTGGACAAAGACTGGTGTGGAGAATGTAATTATCTACAGTATCTGTTCTACAAAGCTTATTCTCACCTGGACAAAGCTGACACTACGGTGAGGATTACGTTTTTTGATTTCTCCAGTGCCTTCAATACCATTCAGCTGTCCCTGTTAAGGGGTAAACTCAGAGATATGCAGGTGGATGGTGTCCTGGATAAATTATCTATCCAACAGAATGCACTTTTTGAGACTCAAAGACTGTGTTTGTGATACAGAAGTGAGCAACACCGGAACACTATAACACCTCCTTTTCTATTCACTTTGTACACTTCCAACTACAAATATAACACCATGTCATTTCACTTGCAGAATTTATCAGTGGATTCTGCACTTAAGGTGTACTGATAAATGAGATGAGAAAGAGTATAGGAGCCAGGTGATAAACTTGGAGCAAAGAGAATTGTCTGCATCTTAATAGCAGAAAAAACAAAGAACTGGTTATTGACTTTCACTTAGCCAAAGAGCCTCTGTGTCCAGTCACTATTCAGAGATTTAATGTAGAAGTTGTCCACTCCTACAAATACATTGGGGTCTACATCAATGACAGGTTGGACTGTCACACAGAGGAACTACATAAGAAATGGCAGAGCAGGCTCTTTTTCCTTAAGGACACTGCATTCCTTTAATGTAGGAAGTGACAAAGCATATAAAAAGGACCTGTCCCCAGGAAGTGGCATCTCAATTGTGCACTGGACTAACTGCAGGGCGGAGCTCCCTGTTAGATGGATAAAGTGCAACTTTAGTGTTTATTTGGTTTCTAGCACCCCAGTGCACCTGTCTATTTCTGTGATATTTTTTTTTGCAAGGTTGGCAACCAAGCTGTTTTGGGGGCTCTGCAAACTCACTCATTTTCCTCAAGGTGCATTTTTTAACACAACAGAAATAAATAATAATATTGTTTTGACCACAGGAAAAGGACAGATTTTTTTTTTCTTAGTGTAATGTACAGCACCTCAACTTTTAACATCACCTCCTTGATTTTCATAGAGATACACTAAGCAATAACACTCAGCATTCAATACTTCACTTTGAATTGTGTTTAAATGACTTTGAAGACATTGTAACTAAATCACACAAAAGGTCATTAAGAGTTGTAGATTCAGATAGCGAACCCCATTTAATTGATGGCAAAATAGCAAATATAAGAGAACAGCAATCATAATAATGTCTTTCCAGATGTGATTTCAAAACTGAACTGAAGCAAGATGTTGTTGGATATGGTTATAAACCAAGGAGACAGGAAGAGGTGGGCTAAAGTGACTGGAGAGCAGAAGTGTACGTCAGCAGTCTTTGGTTTGTTAATTTTCTGAAGAAGAGAAGGAGCATTAAAAGACAGCAGCCAACCCTTAACTGGAGGTGAAATTACCCTTTGATGAGCCCTGAAGTTGTCTCCCAATGCATACATGGGTGACAGCATATACAGTATTTACTCTAATTTTTTCAGCATTCACACATGAATATAGATGAGATTTTCTTGCTGTAAGATACATATGTTATTTGTATTACAAAAAAGTTTTTTACTTGAAATCAAATACAAAGTGTAACAAACAATTTTTAATATCTAAACAGAAACACAGCAGGAGCGGAATGAGAGTTTTTTTTAAATAAAGATTCACTCACAGAGAACAAATTTAGCATAAGAAAATTATCCATCCATCCATTTTCCAACCCGCTGAATCCGAACACAGGGTCACGGGGGTCTGCTGGAGCCAATCCCAGCCAACACAGGGCACAAGGCAGGAACCAATCCCGGGCAGGGTGCCAACCCACCGCAGGACACACACAAACACACCCACACACCAAGCACACACTAGGGCCAATATAGAATCGCCAATCCACCTAACCTGCATGCCATTGGATTATGTGAGAGGAAATCAGAGTGCCTGGAGGAAACCCACGCAGACACTGGGAGAACATGCAAACTCCAAGCAGGGAGGATCCGGAAAGTGAACTCAGGTCTCCCAACTGCGAGGCAGCAGCGCTACCCACTGCGCCATTGTGCCGCCCTAAGAAAATTATTTCGGCATTAATTCACATTTATTTTCTGCACAACCAAAAGTGCTAGATTAATGATTGGCATTTCAAGTATATAGTACATGTCTCAATTCCTAAACACAAATGTAAGATGGTACCCACATTGTAATAAATAAAGATAGAATATGACTATTCAGCTTATGGTTTCCTGCACCTATATTTTAACTTTAGTGCATCCATCAGTGAGCACTGACTACCTAGGAATTCAGATCTATTTGATAGTTTTAGACTTAAATGCCTTTTTAAAAATCCCTCTCTACTCTTAAATGGATAAAGAAAAGAAAACAAAGAGCAAAAATAGGCACTTAGCTTGCTTTCATGCTGATGATCAATAAGTACAACTGAAAGAAGCTCATGGAAAGAAAGTCTCTTTAGTTCAACAGAAGGTGTTTTATTATTTCTCCATTTGGCAGGCTCCCTACTCATTCTTCAGAATTTCTCTTTTTTAGAGTCCTTAACTTTACCAATCAAGTAAAGATAAATTCTTTCACCACTAGTGAAGTTTTCCAACCTTTGACGATTCCTTAATTTTTTTGAGTCATTTTCCATTTAATTTGTTTAATTACAATATATGCCTTGTAATTACATGCTAAATAACTAGCTTCATTTTATAACTAGCTAAGTACATTTTATTTATAAAGGAAGTGTTAACAGTTACTGTATGTGTACAAATCAGAGCGATGCATATGATATTAAAGGTGAGACTTTGGCTAACCAGCGTTTAAGATGAGAAAAAATGAAGGGATAGTTAATCTGGTTCTAATATATACAGTTTTTGAGCATCACTGGCATACTGTATACCAAGGGTGTTCAATTCTAAACCTGGAGGGCTGCAGTGGCTGCATGATTTTGTTTCTGCCATTTTGGTAATCAGTAACCAGTTTCTGCTGCTAATTAACTTTTTACGTAATTTTAAATGAATTGCTATTTAACACTCAGACTCTTTAATTGTGTTTTTTTCCTTAATTAGCAGCCAAACAATAATGATACACAAATTGTGCCAACACATTACCAGCTAACCTGTGCCCATCATACAATATCTGAAGATAAATAAAGGTGAAGGTCTTAGTAATATTGATCTGCTCAGGTCAGCAAAACATTTTGACAGTACTCTTAAAAAAGAAAATCAACCATTTTGGAAATATCCATTGTGACAGTGTTATATTGTATTTAAGCCAGGGTTCCTCCCATGTCTTGGGTTCATATCATTTTTGTATTTTTTTTCACTTTTGGGTTACTGTTTTATGTTAATGTTACTTTCATTTATTATTAGCTTTGTTCTCAATGCGTTATGTTCTATGTGTTTTGTGGGTGGTTCCCCCACAGGGACAGGGCCACCTGCCAATCACCAACAGGGACCGCTCTCCCCCGTATAAATCTGGATGGTCTCCCACAGTTTCTGTGTGTTGTTTTTGAAGGCACTAGGGAGTGTTTAGTGAGTCCTGTGTTTCTTTTATGGTTATTGTAATTAATGGATTTTTAACCCTGTGCTCTGTATTTTTTTATTCTCTATGGATGTACTGTTTTGGAATTTTGTTTGCTATGGATTACCTTATTGTTTCAGGCAAGTCCTTTATGTCTTTGCACTCAAGGGATTTTCACATTATGTCACAGCACTTTCATTAAGAGTAACCTTTTTATTTTATAAAGATTATAAAGGCCCTTTTTTGTCTTGTTGTGGTTTTTGATAGTGTTTCTCCTCTAGAAGACATTTTTGTAACTGTCAGGACTTATGTGCTTTGGGACTCGTAGCTGACAACAGACAGAAAGAGGGCACCAACAAGCCAAGGTTTAATTAATAACAAGAATCAGCGTCTAATTAAGAAACTAATTAGAATGAATTTGATTGAAGCCTGATGGCCTTAGCTTCACTAATTATTTGTTGACTCACTTCTCATCTTATTTTTGTTTGCCTGCCCTTTAGAGTAAAAAGAAGCAATTCTGAGAAATGAGTAAAAACCAAGGCAATTAAAATGAAGGGAAAATACGTCAATTAACAGCAGAAATTGGTCACTGATTAACAAATCGTCAGGAAGGAAATCCTTCACTGCGGTGGGCTGGCACCCTGCCAGGGGTTTGTTTCCTGCCTTGCGCCCTATGTTGGCTGGGATTAGCTCCAGCAGACCCCCGTGACCCTGTAGCTAGGATATAGTGGATTGGATAATGGATGGATGGATGGAAATCCTTCAGCCATTGTAGCCCTCCAGAATCTGAATTGGACCCCCCCACTTTATACTAACGGTTCAGTCAAATTACCAAATAATCTCTCCTAAAGGCATCATATACGTAAATAATATACAGGAACAAGGTGAGCAGAAAGACCTCATTAATCTTGGTGATGTCATAAATTTGACCTGATAATGCACCATCTGCAAATTATAAAATGTTTCAAACACAGGATATTCTGCAAAAATCATCATTGACAATTTCCATAAAAAAACATTTAACGACACATTGTTAAAGGCTACAATGAGATCAAGGTGAATTAGCATGCAATATTAAGGTCTCTACTGTTACCATCCTTTGTGCTTTATCAGGGGAAGAAACTAATTGAAACTGATCAGGCAGTTCATTAACTGACATGTACCTCAAGTGCTAGAAGGTAACAGTCTTTTCCAATATATCGACCAAGAATGGGAGATCTGAAATAAGATGATAGTCACTGAACAAGGCTACGTGAATGCTGTAGCCATTTTTTTTTAATCTAACGTAAGTACAACTCATATGTGTTGTGTTTGTTAAAAAAGTGATCAGTTCATGATCAGTATACATGGTTAAACCTGTTCTTGCTACAAACTCAGCTTACTTGGTAAAAAATGAGCAAGGGATATGGTTTCAGCCAAAATCCATTATTGCTAGAGCAGGAAAAAAAGTGCATCCAACTGTGGAAAATAAGGTGGATGAAATTATGGATAACTTACATTTTAAGTTTGTATGGAATTTTTGAGAAGATGCAGGCCCACAAACTATTGCCTTAAATTTTAATGAGCTAAGATCATCAATTTAAACTGGTGCAATTTTTGGTGTTTCAAATATTCCCCCTGTCTGCCTCTTTCATCTCACCATTAGTAGTTTTGTTAGGTTTTCCTAAAAATTTTCTTTTCCACCTGAGACATTTTCTAGTAAATTCAGTGCAAAATGATTTCTGATAAACTATTCAGTTACACAGATTTTTCCCATAGGGTTACACATGTAATTGATTTTTATCTGTTTAATCTCTCATCCTGACTTATTTTCAGATGACCTTGTGGAAAAGACTGAGACGAGAGATGCATCCTAGCTTTTTCAAACAGATATTCCTGTCTATTTGTTTATCTAAAAATATACAGTATTCCTCTTTTGTTCAAATATGGATATTACTGTTGTAACAAATGAAACATTCTGCAAAAATAGTTATCTGTTTTTAGAGGTAAATTGCACATGATTTTAAAATTCACTTAAATGGTAAGTTTGGTACTTTTCAAGTCGAAGTTATTTCTTCACAAACATGGTGCTTGCATATGTACATTTGCTATGCGATACTGTGCTCTAAAGTTAAGTGATTTCTGAAAAAAAAAAAGCCTGTCCTTATACTTTATTATCAAAGCCATGGGGCATGGAGCACCACCGGGAAATAAAAGCTTAAAAACTTACTGGAAATGTCCATCTTTTAAGACAAGAAAGATATTAAGCATTGATCTGTGTCTTGTGATTACACACACATTGATAAATAGCATATGCATGTCAAAGGGTGGCACGGGGCGCAGTTCACTTCCCTGGTTCTCTGGCCTTGAGTTTGAATATTCTCCCCATGTCTATGTGAGTTTCCTCCATGTGCTCTGATTTATTCCCAGTTTGCAAAGACATACATGGTAGGTGAATTGGCAATGCTACAATTGCCAGAGTTTGTGCTTGGATGTGTGTGTGTGTGTGTGCTCACCCTGTGATGGACTGGCGCCGTGTCCAGGGTTTGTTCCTAGCTTGTGCCCTTTGCTAGTTAGGATAGGCTCCAGCCTGCTTCCATGCCCCTGGTCTGGAATAATCCGGTTAGAAAATGATACATGTTACTTTCAAACAAAAAAACAATATTATGAGATTTAGTCATTTTAAAAGAAGTCCAGCTGTGTGTGCAACCTCACCAGATGTCTTCTTCCAAATCAACCTTTCACACCTAAAATCCAAAGACCAAATCACTTTAAACATTTGCTGCCACATGCTTGGTATCATGTTGATTTACTTCCATATTTATGTGAAGAGTCTACCATAAAGTTGCTACTATCACACAAGCAAACAGAAAACGTACCCTTACCTCAAGAAATATAGTATCAGGCATAGGCTTTAAAATAATTATTTCCAGATTTTTTTTGTTGACACAAACATGCATGGGAAACACAGAAGATATGATTCCTCATGTTAAAACATGTCAAAGTGGACATATTCGTTACCTTTTTAGGCTTTTATTTTCTGGTGGTCCTATAGCTTCCATTTGATATGCCAGGGAGGGCATATTAAAATTGGTAGAAAACACTTAACTTCAAAACACAGTTTTGCATAGCAAATGCATATATACCATATTTATGAATAAATGACTTTGACATGAAAAATACCAAACATCCTTTAAGCTTGATTACTAAAGTTATTACTTAAGACCAACCCTTAACACTAGAATTACCAGAGCCTACGAAAAAACTCGTAAATCCGTCCCACCTTAAATCGCGTCTTAAATCCGTTTGCACCTCTCCGCCAGAGACCTTTGTCATCTAAATGTGCTGATAAAGCTACTAGCAGCCAGCTATTCCATCCCCCCACCGACTTAGAATGAACTTCTCTCCTAGCTCAAGCCTTGCCTTGATTTGATTACCTAGGATTGAAGTGGAGTTTTACAGTGGAAATAATTCTAGCGTTATTTGGAATACACGCATTTCATGTGTGTTCCATTTCTATAGTTGGCTGTGCAAACACATTTTTAAAACAGAAACGTTTTTCATATTCTAATAGTAAATGACAAAATGTAGGCATAAACTATATAACGTATGAAGCCTGAAGTCCATATATCAAAGAAACACTCGCCACCCTCTGATTCCTAGTCAGGCGCTGATACCATTATGCCACCGCGGCGGTTGTAGTAAGAGTGTCAATGTGGCATGCTAACGCGGCTTTTTTTTTTTTTTTTTTTTTGAATGAAGGCGCACGTGTTCTTTTATTTGTACCTTTTGTGAAAGTGTTTCTTTGATATATGGACTTCAGGCTTCATACGTTATATAGTTTATGCCTACATTTTGTCATTTACTATTAGAATATGAAAAACGTTTCTGTTTTAAAAATGTGTTTGCACAGCCAACTATAGAAATGGAACACACATGAAATGCGTGTATTCCAAATAACGCTAGAATTATTTCCACTGTAAAACTCCACTTCAATCCTAGGTAATCAAATCAAGGCAAGGCTTGAGCTAGGAGAGAAGTTCATTCTAAGTCGGTGGGGGGATGGAATAGCTGGCTGCTAGTAGCTTTATCAGCACATTTAGATGACAAAGGACTCTGGCGGAGAGGTGCAAACGGATTTAAGACGCGATTTAAGGTGGGACGGATTTACGAGTTTTTTCGTAGGCTCTGGTAATTCTAGTGTTAAAGACACAAAATACTCAGTATTGCATATTAGTCATGCATTGCAAAGAAGTGCAAGTAGTTGAAAATGAAAGAAAGTTTTCATATTGCATATTTTTAGTTTAGAACTGATGCAAAGATCATCATGCATGTGTGCTGTATCTACCTTTATTATTTGAAGTTTCTTAGAAAGTGTCACTTTCTACTTGTCGTTTTTGCCTTTATTCCAGAGCGGCTACAAAATTGCAGGACTTTTTAGTCAGGAAGTCAACTGGGGATATGGCATCTTGTACTGTGTCTAAAGGTTTTCTCTCAACATTTACAGTGCACAGCAGCTCATAATAATGTGCACAGCAAGGTGATCTTTTCAGCTTGTATAGAAACATTGTGCTGTTCTGGGACAAAAATAACCACTATCCCATAATGAAATGAATGCATTGCTTTGTAGTTGAGAGAATGAATGCATATCACACTGAATGAATACTTCTGTGTCCTTTGAGGACTTGCAACAGCGGCCAAAAGCAATTGCCTAAGGTAAAAACCACTGACATTTTCTCCTTGTTATCTGCATGAGTATATTTCTCCAGGTAGTCCACCTTTCCTCCCACATCCCAAAGACATTATCTGTTAGACTAACTAGCAACTCTAGATTGGTCCACTGTGAGTGAATGTGTCCTGCCCTGGAGTGGTCCCTGCCTTGTTCCTATTTCTAAAATAATCTTTTCTAACCTCCTTAATGCAGAACCACACTAAGCAGATTCTTGCCAAAATATTTTCCTGACTGGAATTTGTCAGTAACATTATATCCATACATTGTTATTTCTTCTGTGCTCGCTGATCACATTTTTTGATACAATTTGCATTTTTTTCTTGACTTCTGCCTAATGGCTGGTTGTAGACATAATTCACAATGATATTCTGTTTATAAACATAGTCTTAAATTTACAGAGATACAGATTATTTTCTTATAGAATTATTGTATTTATTTAAACTAGCGGGCTTCGCCCCCTGCTTGCTTCGCTCACCAACCCCAAGTCCTGCACTGCGTACTAGGCTCTTTGCGGTTCTGCTATGGATGTACATTTTAAACAGATTTTTTATTTTCATGGGAATTGTTACATATGCATCAACGTAACATATAAGTGCCGTGATTGAATTACTTTTCTTTCTCTCTATTAAATAAAATGACTTTTTCTAATGTTTGGCTCTGAGACTTGTTAATTGTCTTTGCAAAAACTAAACTGGAAACTGTTACATTTTAATACGAATGGCATATCAAGATCTCCTTTGATGTCTAATGTTATCTGCGGAAGATGTACTACATTACCTTTCTTGGATACATTCTTCTTTCTAGAGTAATTCATGAGTTGTAAGGCCGGACGTTGTTAACGGTTCTAGATATTCTTTGGGATATTGTAAGTTGTTGTTTTCATCTTCCGCATCGATCACCACCAACTGTTTCACCATATTCTATTGATACGCATTTAACCAATTTGCTTTGTAACCGTTTGACATTTTTGGATGCATTTAACCAATTTGATGTGTAACTGACTGACATTTTTGACGTTAATTTTATTGACTTCCTCGTTTCTCGGTGCTAGGATTGCACATGTACACATTTTTTATGTTGATAACCCTTCGTGATGAAATTCTTCAATAAGATTTGGACATACTGCGGTGGGTTGGCACCCTGCCCAGGATTGGTTCCCTGCCTTGTGCCCTGTGTTGGCTGGGATTGGCTCCAGCAGACCCCCGTGACCCTGTGTTTGGATTCAGCGGGTTGGATAATGGATGGATGGATGGATGGATTTGGACATAATAAGTGTTCTTTAATTGGGAACTTAAAGTGAGGAAAACGTTACAATACAGGCAGTCCCCGGGTTATGTACGAGATAGGGACGGTAGGTTTGTACTTAAGTTGAATTTGTATGTAAGTTGGAACAGGTACATTATTTTAATAAATGCTATTGTTGACCGACTGTAACCAAGTGCTCTGCCAATGAATGATGGAGTTTCACCTCTCTTTGACCTTTTTATTATTTCTGCTTTATATTCAATGGTGATGGTTTTTCTCTTCTTTACTGTATCACCAGCACTTGCATCATTTGTGTTTCAGAGACATTCTTGAAGGGTGAAGACAAAAGGCTAAGATGAGCTGTTCTGCACAGCGCTATACAGTACACGCTATCACAGCAGGAAGGCACCCGTCAACATGTCTGATGTACTGACAAGACACAACTTCCTGCTATGTGCGTAACAGTACAAGCAGGCTTGCTATTGAGAATGAATGGGGGTGGCGAGGGGCGGTTCATCACCAGCCCACCTCACAGTCACCTCTACTACAGTATGCTGCTTGCAGTGTCCGTTCACCGAGAACGAACACGGTGCAGCCTGAAGGCGTGTAGTGAATCGCCCAACCCCAGGCAGCCATCCGAGGCACACTACAATGCTACCCCCGCCGCCCCATTCAGCCACAACCAGGTCACCGCTTGCAGCATTATCTGCCGTGTGTGCTGGGCAGGCAGTGAAAAGCCCACCTCCGCTCCTTCCAGCCTGCGTCCAGTCAGGAGCAGTAGCTGCGGCGGCATAGTGGGTGGGCAGCGAACCATCGTCCTGTACACGAGCGATAGCTGTGGCCCCGGTGACTATGGACCACGGGTCACCGCTTGCCACCGGGAGCCACCCAAGGAACACTACACTGCACGAGCAGCAAAATCGCCCCCCTCCAGCCACCGCTTGCAGCATCCCCAGGCCGAAGATGACGGAGTGGCAGTTACTGAGGCGCATGCGTCGCAGCTGCATCCTCATTCGTAAGTTGTAGGTCGGGTGTCCGTAACCTGGGGACTACCTGTATATAAGAGCTGAGAGCACAGGAAGTGTGTCTGACAAAAGCATTCACACGAATGAGAGTTGAGGTCTTCTTTGAAAATGTTTGAGAGGAAGGCGTGACTTGAAAAAATGTCAAGGCAAAAGTCTCGTCTTGTGGGACTTGAGAAAATCTCTCCTCCAAAAAAGTCTAGTCTCCAAAAAGTCTTGTCACGTTGAAGGATTTTTTTATATAATAGAGAGATATATTTCAGGTTGAGGTTAAATGCCTCAGTAACAATACTAATATGTTTTATCTTATATTAAAATATATCCTGTTGCATTTTTAAAAAGTTGTGACAGATAAATGTTTTTTTTTTACTTCTCAAACTGACTTCCTGTTGAAAGGCATTATGACTTTGGTGTTTAATGTTACATTTTTGCTATCTTGTCATTCATTGCTGCTTTTATAGGTACACTAGACTATTCTCAGATTTTTATAATAAAACGTTGACACATGTATGTACAGTATATTATAATGACAAGAAGGTGTTCAGCAGTCTTTTGACCTTGGAACCACTGAATATTTATTTTCTCCAGCATTCTGCAGTTTTCCTTACCTCCTTAGCTACCTAACTAATGCTTTGGTATTTAAGATGGACATTTCTTTCTGATTTTACTCACTTAAGTCTTTCATGAACAGTTTCTTTTTCTTATTATTTTTGTTAATCTCTTGATTTCACTGTTATTATTGTGAAGTACAGCACATTCAGCTTTTATCTATGAAAACGTGCTTTATAAATAAAGGTTGTCATTTTTGTTATAAACTGCTCAGTTTTGTACAGCTGAAAAGGGAGTAAGCAAAAAACTATACTTGTACGGGATGGGAGTCTCCATTTAAAATATCTAAAAAGATGTGAAGAATATCTGACTCATTTTTACATACTGTATATGAAACAAATGTTGCTAGATTTGCCTGTATAACACCTGTCTTGCCAAAAGTCTGTGGACATTAATATGGAGTTGAATTTGTAGATAAAAACAGCCTTTGCTTTTATAGGTCAGGTAATAATGTTGGATGAGAAAACCTGGCTCATATTCAGCACTCCAATTCATCCGGAAGGTGTTCAATAAGGCTTTCTGCAGGCCACGCTAGTTCTTCCACCTCAAACTTATGAAGCTATGTCTTTATTGAACTGGCTTTGTGCACAGGGTCACAGCCATGCAGGAACAGAAAAGGGCATTCACCAAACTGTTGTCACAAAGTTCAAAGTGCACAATTATCTGAAACAGTGATGAACAGCGTTGGTCCTGGAGGGATGCAGGATTTTGTTCTACCCAGTTACTTGATTAGAAATCAATCCCTACTAAAACAGATCACATTTAATTTCATGGTTATTTTGTGTTTTTAAGTGCCAATTCAGGACAATCTTATATCATAGATTTTTTTTTTTTCTTTTCAAGGATATCATCTAAATGACTTAAAGCCTTAAATAGATGAGAAATTCTCATCCCTTCATTTTTTTCATCCAGATATTTTTTAAACCAGATAGTAATATGATGAACACTAACAAATGTAAATGGAAATAAGTGAAACTGAGAACTGCTGGTTCCTCTGTGATTTGCATCTTATTGATCAAAACAATGAATGCAGATTTGTAAGACTACAATAAGCAATTAAGGGTGGGAAATGTTAGCAAGAGAGACAACTGAAAAGGAGACATTAAATGTTGTTGGAGCAATAAGTGTTTTATTGGCAATATCGTTAAGGAACTGGGTTGGAACAACAACCTGCAGCCACTGAGGCCCTTCAGGACTGACGTTGCTCACCCCGATCTTTAACGTAACTATTATTGGGACCAAGGGGCCTAGCCTAAACTCTGAAAAAATGGCCCCATATCATTAAACCTACTCCACCATACATTAAAGTAGGCACTATGCAATCCTGAAGGTCCTTCGGAATGCCACATAGAGAAGCATGATTCATCACTCCAGAGAATACTGCATGTTTCAAGTGCTCAGTTTGGCACTTTGTTGTGTAACAGAGGAAAAGCGATTTTTATACACTGTGCTTCAGCACTCGGCAGCCCTGCTCTGTGAGATTGCATGGTGTTCCATTTCATGGCTGAGCCGTTGTTACTTGTTGATCCTTCAATTTCACAATAATCGCACATTTGACTGGGGCAGATCTAGCAGAGCAGAAGTTTCACAAATTGACTGGCGGAAAAGGTGGCATCCTATAATAGTGTCACATTCAAAGTTACTGAGCTCATCAGTACGGCTCATTCTACTGCCATTGTTTGTCAATGGAGATTGAATGGCTATGTGCTTCACTTTATGGACCTGTTAACAATGGTGTGGCTGAAACATTGAACTCAGTAATTTGTAGCTGTGTTCACATACTTTTCGCCATTTAGTGTATAAATGATCTCTTTTTTAGTTTGTTTTTGTTTACAATTTTGAAATGTTCATTTCTCTCAAATAGCATTTCTAATTGGTTTAAGGATTTTGAAGTCCATTAGAAATGTCTCTACCTATTAACCATACATGCCACAAAGTACTTTCTTTTTTTCATCCATCAATCCATCCATTATCCAACCCGCTACATCCTAACTACAGGGTCACGGGGGTCTGCTGGAGCCAAGGGCGCAAGGCAGGAAATAAACCCCAGGCAGGGCGCCAGCCCACCACAGGGCACACACACACACACCAAGGACAATTTAGAATCACCAATGCACCTAAACTGCATGTATTTGGATTGTGGGAGGAAACCCATGCAGACACAGGGAGAACATGCAAACTCCACGCAGGGAGGACCCAGGAAACGAACCCGGGTCTCCTAACTGCGAGGCAGCAGCGCTACCCACTGCGCCACCGTGCTGCCCTTTCTTTTTTTCATGTTGCTCTAAAATAAGTAAAAAAAAACAACTTTTGTCTTAGTCACCTAAAAGCTAAAATGTTGAGCAAGTCTTCTTCATACTTTTGCTTTAACTCCACTCTAGATGTGTGCTTAAGACAAATGGCACACATTTGGTATTTTGATGTACCTTTTATCTATCTGGTCATCTTCATTACCTGGCAAGTGGCAGATTGTCAATACTGGCAAGGTCAGTGAGTAACTTTTAACAACTGAAGGGTAATAAATGCCACCAAAAATCCTGTTAATATGACTGAGTGATATCACATTGTGAATTCTTCTTTCAGCTTGATATCTGACTCCTTCGTTCTGAAACTGACATTTCATTTCCACATTTTGTGTAAGTCCTTGTTTATTGTACTGTCATTTTAATTTCAACTTCATCATCTTAGGTGACATAAAGTTCAAATTACATTCCAGCTTTTATTGTTTATTTCATGCAACATATAGAGCTCACTATCATTTGTCCGACTTTTGTAACATTGGTGTATAAAATGGTTTGCTTTGGTTTTGAGAAACAGTGTAAATTACTTTTAAAGAAATGAAAAGTAGAATGAAATACAAAACAGTATTTATAGCTGTTGTGATGTGAGATTTTACATATAACTTGATGAATATTTTTGTATGTCTTTATTTGATTTTTAAGCAAAGCAATGTAATTTAGTGTTACTTTGGTGAGAGGCATTCGTGTTTACCCCCCCTTTTTACGGCTGAGCCTCTTTGAATTTTATGACAGGATTTGGGGGATGTGTGTTTTAAACCAGTTTGGCAAGTGTTTCTTTGCTAAAGTCATTTCTACCCCCACAAATGGGCTAAGGTGTACTTTAACATATGGTTTGGGGGCAGATGTTAAGATGTTCTATTTTCCCCATTGGTCTGAAGTATGGCTGTTTGTAATTGGCTTGTCTCAGAGGCCATTAAGTACCATGATGTCCTATTGGCTCGAGGGGTTTGGACAGAACATCTATAAATGTATGTGTTTAACCTCACACTCTCTCTCTTACCAACCAACATATGATGAAGAAGCATCTCTCTTGCTAACCTGAAGAGAACACAATGAACAGCACAGCTCAGCAGCCATTTTGAACAGACATGTGGCTGAAAGCTGAGCATCAATGATGCCTTAACTAGAGACATTTAAGTAACCAGAAGTCTGTGTGCCACCTGAACTACATATCATCATTTAATCAGGTTGTATGGTTGCCAATATTCAAATGTACTTTGCATTTTGTTATTATTTATGAATATTATCAATAATACTAATACATTGTTTAAACTGTAACTTAACTTCTGCTTGTCTTTTACTATTTCTAATTGCCTAAGGTTATAGATATAGAAGGGAAGGTGGGGATAAGTTATATACAATAATACCTTATAAACAGTGGTAAGTCTGTGAGATTAGGCATTCTAAGGCTACATATTAATAATACAATAGGGGAAAGTAGAGCAATATATATTACTCTACCAAGACAAAACAATTGGCGTAGTCTGGCAGGATTTTGCGGTAACCATTGTTTTGCACCTTGTCAGACAAAACAATAGCAAATATATAAACTTTAAAGCATTTTACAATGATGATAACTTTATTATTTGCAGTAATATTTAATAAAAAATGTGCTATGTTCACATCAGCAATTATGCTCTTTTATCTGGACCTTTTCTTGGATTAATTTTTTTCATTAATTTAGATCTCTTTGTGATTTTGATTTTCTTTTTATTTGCTTTTAAAGTCAACTTATTTCTTGTTTAGCGTTTGGAGTATCTTAAAATATTGCTGTGTATCTTAGATAAATTAGTCATTACCTGCTGACATGGGCACTGTGTGTATTTTGTGAAATATATGTCCCTTGAAAAGCAAACCTAAACAGATTTTAATTTAAATTACTCTTTCTCCTTGATAAATCCCAGTTCTGACTTTTTTTCAATGGTTAAGAAATAAGGAAAGGTTTAGAAATGAGCATGAACATATTTGAAGGGAGAATATGTTTTGTTTTTTTTTGTAAACAGTTTCCTGTGAATATTCCAAGAAGAGTGTGCATAGAAAGAGGACAGATGACAGTCTGATAGGATGAATCTGGATGGAGGAGAAGTACAGTATATTTAATGAATTTGTAGAAGTAAAGAACATGTAGATCATGAACAGAAGGCAGCCAAGTTGGAAATTACATATTTGTTAGGCGGAAAAAGCTACCTGTTGCACTGTGCCAGTTTTACTTCCATGTATTGCAAAAAATAGATTCAGTTGACTTTATCTTTGATATTTACAATTGATTAATGACTTAACGTATTATAAAACACATTGAAGTTAAGCTGTGTTTGAACCTTTAGAACAACTCTTTATTGAGAATAGGTTTGCAGCCTTTGATCAATTACAGTACAGCTCAAAACTAATCTTCCAGTAGCACACATCATTTATTTTATGCAAGTGAAAAGCTTCGAAACTCTAATGTGTGGTGATGACAGAAATATAGACAACTTTTTGCACCTTCTATACTGTTTAATTGCCTCCCTCGCTCCTTTATATATGCTCTTATCCTTGCTTTCTTCCTATCATGAACACTCACGGCTTTGCTCTTGACTTTGCTAATTGACTTAAGTAGGATTCTTTTTCTATCCTTTCATTCCTTCCTTTCTGATAAGTCATTTACTTATTTTACATTACAGTTTTTCTCTTACACTTGGCATGATAGTTATACCAAAAACTCCTTTCTCGTAATTCTAAATGAAATTAAAGAGTTTGTCAAAACAGTAGAGCAAGACTCCTAAATGCTTAAAACATTAATCATATGTGTCAAAACACACAAAGCTGGTCAATCAGTACTGTACAGTGCGGTCACCAACTGCATAGAATTCTTTTGTCATTATGTTAACACAAACACAAAAAATGCCCATTCTTTTTATCAAAAACCATGCTGACTCTGTATGATGTATTTTAGTCAATAGAAATGTTGAAAAAAAATTATGAAAAATGCTCAAATATGTAAAAAAACATTTACTTTATTAGAATATTCATGCAATGTAAAAAAGAGTTAAACATTTTCACAGTGCTAAAAAAGGGAGCAAAGAAAAGACAAAGAAATGAAAATAGTAATGTAACTACAATAGGAATAGTAAACAAATACAGAAAAGCATGAAAGTAAATCCATTGTACTGTAAAACTGTAAATAAAACTGATATTGTACAATATGAATGAACTCATTCCATTTCTCCATTTGATCAGGAAACATTTCTTCATCTACATCATACCTGATGTCATGGCTACCAAGACAAAGAGGGACAACTATTTTTGAATGCCACACCAGCCCCTTGCAGACCTCAGCAGTGATGTCATTACAATCCAGTGGCTTGAGCAATGACATCCAATTATGGGGCCTGCAATCATATATGTTCTTTCTATAAACTACAAAGAATTCCTTAATTTGGTTGTGGAAAGGTGACTAAGGTGGAACACCATCAGCATCTACTGGTGAGCTTGTCCCTCATGTCACTAGATTGGTGAAGACTGATGTATCAAGCAACTACCTGATTTGGCAGGTTGGGTTTCACAATTCCCCCTGTAACCCTTGGGAATAAGAGCATTGCATAAACCTTTCAAGAAGGCCAGAAGGTACCCTGGTTACAGAGTCCAATGGCTGAAACATATTGAATAATACCATGTTTGGATATTGTAGCACACATTGCTGGCCAGACATATATTTTACACTGTGGCCCTATGACCTATGATTTTTCTGCCACATCGCCTGACTTTGTTCAGGAGTTTAGGAGAACAGATTAAAGAGGTCCTGAAGGGATTAATTGTTTTAATTGTATTTCTTCTTACCTAAACAGCATAAAAGAAAGAAAACTGCCTGACAAAATCCGGAGAGATAGTGCTTTCCACAATATTATAAAAGACAAAAAGCTAAAGTCACTGCTATAGGGGTTAATTCAAACATATGAAATGTGCACATTAAAAAAGAAAAAAATATATATTCAGGAAAGATAGTGTGAAGAAAACAAACAGAAAATATTTGATGTATTCCATTGCTTACTGTACATTTTTATATTCCATTCTCCATTCTTTGTAGCACCATTAGTCCCTCACTAATCAGGACACCAGCTACATTATAGATGTTATAGACTGGAGCGATTTAGCGCAACAGACCTGACAACATGTGTTTAGTCTGTTCAGTGAAACACATCTGAGCATGAAAAGAATGTGAACACTCTACCTGGGAGGCATACTAGGCCAGAAATGCTCTGAGGCAGTAAATCTAATGGTACAAGTGTCACCAGAAGTCTAACATACTCCAACATAAAAATATTTGATAAAAACGTACAAATAAACTATCTGAGCAGCACAGACGTTTAGTGGTTAGCAGTGCTGCCCTAAGGGCTGCTTGAATCTAGGATCAATCTTTGTCTGTTTATTACATAGAAACTGCACATTCTTCCTGTGTCTATGTGGGTTTTCTTTTCACGTGTCCTGGTGCATCATAAAAGCATGCATGATATGTGAATTGGTGGCTAGCACAATGTGAGTGTGGCTAGGCGCCTCTTGTATGTCCTGTAATGGACAGACATCTTATCACCTAATGGTTTTAAGGGATACTTAGAGTTCTTGAGTCTCTTTGCTGACTAAAGCAGGTCAAGGAAAACGGCTAGATGATTTAACAAAGGAAGGAATTTAAAACAGCCATGATTATAAATTTTACCAATAGATGTGATGATCATTTTCTTCCAAGCCTGGTTTTATCAGTTGCAGCTGTTGACCAGATGTCACTTGGACATTGAAAAATGTTGGGTGACACAGATATTCCCAGCAGGATTGCATTTAGTGTGCTATGTAAATGCTTTAAGCAAAATGAAAAGGTTGTAAATTATGTAATATATATAATGTACAGTATTTATTGTGTGTCATTTATTGTAAAGACTCCTGCTTGCAATGAAATGTGCATTAAAGGTGATTACCATTATAAATTTAAATTAATTCATTATACTTGATTTTGCATGTGCATTATAGCTGTGTCAGTATAACCAGAAATATTTAACAGACCCAGAAATCCACTTCTTTTTGAACTCTTAAATCTATTATACGGTTAGGATAAAGATTTCAAAGTCAGTGAGTTGTTGCTGCACTAATAAACAGAGCAAAGCAGTCACTTAGCAATAGATGGAAATTCTAAGACCAGCTTAAATTAATTTTAGTGTTTAACCTTTCTGATGTGCTATGCATTTGCTTTCAGCTTTAGCTTTGTTTAAAGCCTGGTTTGACAGCATAATTAAAGACAAAAGGTATGATATGCTTGAGTTTAGAATTAATAATTGTTATCTCTGTGCTGTGAATTCTAATTTTTCTTATTGGTTGGAATGTTATGGAGCAAGCCACATGAATCATTGATCACGACCCACCAGGCCTCCTGTGTTTTATAAAATGTTTCTGTAGCATAATGCAATGACTTGCAGTCCTTCTGGAAGAATGAACAAATGTCACATCTGATGTTTAAACTACTTATACTAAGAGCATTTGAAGAATTGGAACTGTAAAAAAGATTTTTAAAAAGACAGTGTTCATTCAGCTATATTTATATGATGATTGTTATTGTTAACATTTTAATTCCGACTTAGGCAATATTTGTTATTCTAAAAAAATAAAAAGAATTTGAAGATGATCATTTTCTTTATCTCACAACAACTCCATTTACTGCATAAGGAGTACTAAATGAAAGAAGAAATATACCTTTAAGGGAGTTTAGAATTAATCTTATTCAATTCAGATTATTTTTGTAGAGCGCACTTAATAAGTTCATGGGCAAAATAAAATTGCACATTTTACATATTAATAATTACACAATTCAAACATATAAAAATACAGATTTGTTAAAAGAGAGCAATTTCAAACTGAAAGACATGAAGCAATCCTAGCAATACATGTCCTTTAACATTGTAGAAAAGAATGTAATTTATCGGATCCACCCGGAGAGATGTCAATAAATATGGAAAGATGAATATGGAAAAATTGAAAGATGAATTTTAACTTAGTTAATTAATTAACAGTCTTAGTTTCGGCAATACCTGTAATTAATCAAATAATATAGCAAGACCGCTATTTTATTTACATTACCTTTCTGTGTTGTAGGAGGCAGGTCTCTGGCCTTTAAACTTCCATCAAGGTAACTGAAACACAATAATATGCTGGGAAGGACAAATCCATTGAGTATCACAAAATACAAAATAAACAGATAAAAACAAACCTATAGGCTCTTTGACAGTTGTAATTCTTATTCCACAGTTTTTGTAAGTGCATATGTATATAATTTGTGGAATAAGAGATACAACTGAGCACTTAATGATAGCATTGCATGGTATTACACAGTAAGTACAATGTAATAACACCTTATTACTCTGTAATTATATAGGTAATTACATTGTAAGTACAGTGTATTTGGGACACCTAATCTAATGTGATACCCATAATTCATTATTAAGATGTAAAGCTAAGTGTGTTAGATTTGCTAAGAATTTTGTTAGATTTTATAGTAGTTTTTAAAAGGGTAATAAACTATAAATAAAATAACATAAATATGATTAAAAGAGATCATCTGTGAAGTGTGTCAGTATGTTGGCTTCAATAGAAAGAAAGTGCTTTTTAGATTTTTGATTGTTCCTAAATTTTAAAGAAAAGAAAATGGTTGTGCAAATAAGCAAAACAGTTAAATTACTGAATGTAGACCAAATTAACAATTGTTTTCTTGCACAAATGGTATATAAAATGCAAGAAACATTTAATCTTAATTTTAAAGGTCACATACATTATACAAAATGGCACAAGTTGTTTGTACTGTGCATTACAGGTTCAAATGTGTTACAGAAAAATGACTAATTCCAACATTTTGAATTGAGCACATTATAAAAATATACTGTTTTGTAGAGATCTAAAAATGACCAGCTTATGTAACTGTTCTTTACTTTAGTAGTATTACATATATTTTGAGTGTTCACTAACATTATGAGCATCCTGTTTAAAGGAATAGGGTTATCAGTGAAACAGATTAACTTAATTTGATTTACTTTATAATAATAATAATAATAATATCCAGTAAAGTTATTGCAGAACTGTGCAGCTAAATCCTTATATAAAATTAATGCACAATAAGCACCCTAATGCAAAGATCCGATGACACAACAGAGCAACAATCTGATAACTTGTTGATAGTGGCAATCATTATATCTTTAGGTCTACAATAATGCTTGTTATATTTGTTGTAATTCCTGCTTTGTAAGTCGTTTCAATTAGTTCATGCACGTTTGGTCAGAGTCTGATAAAAAACATCTCGTGGTCAATAATCGGATGTGATTTTGAGCACCACAGTTTTGTGAACTTAGCAGGATTCACTGCTGGAGTTATTCTCCACCTCATTTTCCATAACTAGCTCCTGCTGCTGACATGTTATGTTCTGTTATTTGAATTATAAAGGTTGACTGCATTCTTTTATCTTATTTGTATTTAAATGTTAAAGGAAAGGATTACATAACTAGCCTTATTTGTTTATATTGTTAAATTAGTATAATCAATAAAAAATAGTTAATATACAGTCCCCCTCTTGACATGTTGAAACCCTGACACCTGCACTCTGTGCAATCTGACTGTGCTTCTCAGTTATACATGGTATAAGAGCACCTCTCCTCTGTGCTCTGGGAGTCCAGAAAAGGTGTAAGGCACCATAGTCTGGGTGGGTAGCCACTATCACCTGGCACATTTAATGAGGCGATTGCTGTTAAAATGAATAGTACAGGCCATATGAAACATTGGGTGTTCAGCCAGTTACTTTACCAACAAGCCAGCTACCATGTATAGCATCATCACATCTATCAAAGTTACATTGCCTCAAAATAAATGAATTACAGGTTGACCCAGGCAACTGAGACAAAATTCTTGCCAGTCACATTTTGGATGACTTGTGCATTAATGGCATGCCACTTCTTACAGTTAACAAAGGTAGCTTCATTCTTGCTAGGTGCCTTTATGGCATTATGAATGTAGTAAAGTGTTCCAATTACATTAGAAGTACACTGCTGCAAACTGCCTTTTTAGATTGAAAAAACTTTTTTTTTTGTAAATACATTCACACCATACAAAAACTGGATGTAGTGCCTTGCTGGTCAGTTCACGGCTTTCAGCACAGCAGGCATGATGGTTGAGATAAAGTTGACTTATCAGTAAGTTCCGTAGTAAATGACAACAGGTAGTCAATATAATCTGATGAAAAACCAAAAAAGTTCTTCAGTGCAAAGACTTAGAATTGGCACTCTTAAAAGTGAACTAAAATGCAGTCTATGCATCATGTTCATTGTTTTTAAGGTGAAATATGTTTATCATGTCAATGCATATTATAATAACGGCTCAGTGAAATGAATTAATATGCGTATGAGTTATCATTTAGCTGGTCTGGCTGCGTTTCCCTGCTTGATTAAGGGTGTCGTCATTTTCAAGTTTCTCTGAAAAGTTGTGTGCGGAGGAGCCACAATTGCTGTAAATATATGCATGTTCCACCTGTAAAGTTTAAATTTATAAATCCCAACGTTTGCGTGGGAAGTTGCATACATGCAAAAAGAAGCTCGAAATGTATGTACACAAGCTTTATAAATGAGGCTCCAGGAAATGAAACATGACTCTGAAAGAAGGAAAGTCAAAAACCTGGAATTCTAATATTTTGTTCCCAAAATCAAAAAAGACAATCCAACTTATAGTAGACAAGGAAATTGCAAAATGTTTTGAGCCAGTAACACATCAAAAACACTGACAACCTTCACTTAAACAACCAATGCAGTGCCAGTTTAGAAACCAGTGTGCTGGTGACATCACAGAGCCTGACCTTTGAGGTCACATCCCCATCAACCAAGGAATGCATCATGGCCAAAAGACCACAAAATATCAGTGACCAAACCCAAGCTAAATGGTGTTGTGGTGAAAACAAACAAAAAATAATAATAATTATAAAAGTATAAATTATTATTTACATTATTCCCAAATCCCAACATGAAAAATTATTTCACCAAAGTGATATGTGATATTCTAAACCGCAGAAAATGCTATAGAATAACCTAGAAAAAATATTTAGAACCTTGTACATTTTAACAATATATAAATCATAACAATACAGCAAAGATCAACTGAATTGTGGTAGGTCAATGTTATTCCTATGTGGTCAACTGTAACAGAGACAGTTATGAGCTGGTTAGTAGGGTACAGTTCTTTTCTTGGATTCAAGAAGGCAGGTCTCTTAGAAGTTATTTAGGATGCCTTGCCCTCTGACAAGAAAGAGAGATCATACAGATTAGGGTGTCTGGATGAATTTCTTAAAATTGCCATGTGGCACACATCAGAAGGGGTGCTGAGTGAAGGCCACATGATGCTTCATAGGGCTGTTTCTGACACCAGAATTGTTTTCTAAGGATTTCAGTGGAAGTTTCTTTAGGCCAGGTATAAACTCGATACTTGGCCAAGGGCTATTTGACATTAGATTCAGAAGGCAAGTTGCACAAGGGCATAACTCGGAAATGATGAAAGCTATGGAGAGGAAGAGAAAGTAAAAGTTGGATGTGAATGGTTTGCACAGATAATTTTATTTGGTTATTATTGTCATGTGTACAGAGAAAAGTGAAATTCTCACTTTAATGTGCTAATCAACATACAACGTGTCACCACTCTCTGGAGCCATGATTAGTAACTTTAACTACTTTAACACAAAACTTTCCTTTACCAGGAAAACCTTTGAACATACTGTATCTGTACTGTTAGTAATTCCTGCGTGACCTACATTAACCTATGGTTTTCACTTGGAGTAATCTTAAATAAAAGAATTCAAGTCATGAAAATATTGTCATATTCAAAAACCCTTGTTACTTTTCATTGTGATGGTTCCTTCTTTAATAATTTAAAGATAGATAATTACCTTGTAGCTTAATTGTGCATGCATTTAAAAACTACATAGAAGAAGAATGTGGGCTATAGCAGGAAGCACTTTCAGACGCTGTGCAAACATACTATAAATGAAACAGTATTACTGGAGATAACAAATTACACATCTCATACTATAGTTCTAATTGTGTTTTAGATAGTGTTTATACCATATATACAGTATATACTGTATATATATATATATATATATATATATATATATATATATATATATATATATATATATATATATATATATTATACATCATCTTTTTGAAACTAAAGTCCTCCACTTGCTGGTTCATATGTTTGTGGCACAGTGCTAATGTCAGTCATATAGTTTACTTGTTTAACTGTGTGGCGGACAGTTGGCACCCTTGCCCGGCTGGAATTCCTGGAGAACAGAAAGGCCGGGAAAGGGGCAATATCTCCCCTGGGATGCAAGAGGGCAACAACCCTACATTACATCAGGGTCACGGGCTTGGAGCCCTGTGGGGGCCCATGGCCACCGCCAGAGGGTTCCTGGACAATCCTGGAGCCCTGTACTGCAGCACTTCTGCCACACCAGAATGTGATGCTGGAAAAGAATCCAAGTACACCTGGAATGCTTCTGGATGCCCATGCAGCACTTCCGCCACACCAGGAAGTGCTGCAGGAAGTTCATCAGGATGCACCTGGAGCACATCCAGGTGCAACTTAAAAGCTAGCTGCCTAGCTGGAAGAATCATCTGTACTGACATATAAGTAAGATTGTTACATATAAGTGGAATCAGACCTTGATATAATTGTGGAATGACTGTTTGTTTGACTGTTAATTTGAATATCTTGTGAACATCATGATTACTAAATCTTTAAGCTGACTTTAGTGTTCATTTGGATGCAGTTCATTAACAATGTGTTTTGTTCATTTTTCTGAATGCTGGGCTATTATAGGATGTGTGGGGAAAATAATACATATTTTATGAAGGCGGTGTTTCTAAATTTGGATTTATTAAAGTATTTATTGTAATTATTGCTTTGAAGTTACTTTTTGAAAAAATCACTTATGAGAATCCAAAGGTTTCTAGGTAAAGTTCACTTTTGACCAGTAATACTGGCCAAGTTTTACATGGTAAAGTGGAAACGTGTTGCAGGTTGTTTGGACATGAAAGTAAGAATTTCTCTATATCCATGACAATGGAAAACGGTAATCAGGCTTGGGTATTAATATTAAACACATTTTGTGCTGCTTATCTGATACTGACAGAGTCCTTAGTGAAAAAGCTAAACTTTCAAGTTTATTTGTATGATTACTTTTTGTATTGCTGAATCCTGTTAAATTAAGGATATTAAGATGTGTTAATGGAAGAACCAAGGCATTCACTTGGACCCAGCTTTTTATTTCACGAAGCATTAAGGCAACAATCAATAGACTGTAGCCCATACAAATTACCTTAAAGCTAGAGTAGCTAAACAAACTAATTTTATTCTTTGCTTAGAGGATGGTGACACTGAAATTTAAATAGGGGAGGAAAAAGGTTCTGTGGGGTAAAATGGTCATTTAATCTAAAGCTTTTACATTTAAAAATATGATGTACACATTGTGATGGATGGCCAGGAATCGTACCCTACCAGGAAGCCTGGAGAAGCAGGGGACCGGGAAAAGGGTAATTCATATTCCAGGACATGAGAGGGCAACCCCCCTGGGTTGCATCGGGGCCACAGGCTTTGGGCTTAGAAGTTCAACCCTGTTGGGGTCTGTGGCCACCGCCTTGGGGCACCTGGACAGCTCTGGAATCATGGTCTGCAGCACTTCCGCCACACCCAGAATTGCTGCTGGAAGGTGATCGGAGAGCACCTGGAGCACTTCGGGTGCAGTATAAAAGAGGCTGCCTCACTCCATTCAGGGAGCCGGAGTCGGGTGCCAGAGAATGGAGGTTGCAGGAGAGGAGTGGAGGCGGCAAAGGAAAAGAGAAGAAAGTAAAAGAAAGGATTGTGAGTTTGGGCTGTTTGGTGCACTGTGCTGTGTACAGGAAGAACTGTAAATAAAAACTTGTGTGTTTTGGGACATTCTGAGTTCATCTCTGTCTGTGTTCTTGACGTCTTTCACAACATTTACCATCAAGTCCTTCCCTGTTGTTTTGTAAAATATGCAATCTGATTAAAAAGTATAGATAATTTGTCCTGTGCTTTTGAAAGGTTACCAAGAATGCAATCCTGTTAATGTTTACATAGTGAAAAATGAGCAAAAATTGACAAAATGTGTAGGATTGACTGTAGTGGTAGGTAAAAGCATAAATGAAAAAACATTTAACCATCTTAAATGACTACAAACTATAATAGTAAGATACAATAGGTGACCAGTAACCAAACGTACAATGCCAAAAGGTAGTGACCAAAACAGACATCTGATTTTAATGCCTTATATTTAACACAAGAGATTCTTCTTCTTTTTCTTTTGGCTGCTCCCATTAGGGGTTGCCACAGCGGATCATCTTCTTCCATATCTTTCTGTCTTAACACTGTCTATTTACTTCAGTTTTAATCTGAAACAGCTGGAGGTCTGCGCTAAGTATCAGGCAAAGTTTCAATCAGTGATCAGTTTGTACCGTGTCAAACCACTATAGTTCCCCCAATTATTATTATTTTTTTCATCATAATAGTTCCTGTGAAAAAAAAAGAATTGTTTACAGTCCAGTTTATAAGAGGATGTCTGGGAACCCACACTTTAAAAGATCCAGATAAAATGTTTTGCGGAGTACTGTATATAGTGAATAACTTTCAGAAAGTTGTTTTTTGTTTTTGTGATCAGTTTTGTATATTTATTGTTTCAATAAGTATTAAACGTGAAGAGAAAACCTCCCAGTTTAATAAAATAATAAATGAACAAGATAACAACTAATATTGATACATTAATATACAGTGCATCCGGAAAGTATTCACAGCACATCACTTTTTCCACATTTTGTTATGTTACAGCCTTATTTCAAAATGGATTAAATTCATTTTTTTCCTAAGAATTCTACACACAACACCCCATAATGACAACGTGAAAAACGTTTACTTGAGGTTTTTGTAAATTTATTAAAAATAAAAAAACCGAGAAAGCACATGTACATAAGTATTCACAGCCTTTGCCGTGAAGCTCAAAATTGAGCTCAGGTGCATCCTGTTTCCCCTGATCATCCTTGAGATGTTTCTGCAGCTTCATTGGAGTCCACCTGTGGTAAATTCAGTTGATTGGACATGATTTGGAAAGGCACACACCTGTCTATATAAGGTCCCACAGTTGACAGTTCATGTCAGAGCACAAACCAAGCATGAAGTCAAAGGAATTGTCTCGAGGCACAAATCTGGGGAAGGTTACACAAAAATTTCTGCTACTTTGAAGGTCCCAATGAGCACAGTGGCGTCCATCATCCGTAAGTGGAAGAAGATCGAAACCAGGACTCTTCCTAGAGCTGGCCGCCATCTAAACTGAGTGATCGGGGGAGAAGGGCCTTAGTCAGGGAGGTGACCAAGAACTCGATGGTCACTCTGTCAGAGCTCCAGAGGCCCTCTGTGGAGAGAGGAGAACCTTCCAGAAGGACAACCATCTCTGCAGCAATCCACCAATCAGGCCTGTATGGTGGAGTGGCCAGACGGAAGCCATTCCTTAGTAAAAGGCACATAGCAGCCCGCCTGGAGTTTGCCAAAAGGCACCTGAAGGACTCTCAGACCATGAGAAAGAAAATTCTCTGGTCTGATGAGACAAAGATTGAACTCTTTAGTGTGAATGCCAGGCGTCACGTTTGGAGGAAACCAGGCACCGCTCATCACCAGGCCAATACCATCCCTACAGTGAAGCATGGTGGTGGCAGCATCATGCTGTGGGGATGTTTTTCAGCGGCAGGGACTGGGAGACTAGTCAGGATAAAGGGAAAGATGACTGCAGCAATGTACAGAGACATCCTGGATGAAAACCTGCTCCAGAGTGCTCTTGACCTCAGACTGGGGCGACGGTTCATCTTTCAGCAGGACAACAACCCTAAGCACACAGCCAAGATATCAAAGAAGTGGCTTCAGGACAACTCTGTGAATCCTTGAGTGGCCCAGCCAGAGCCCAGACTTGAATCCGATTGAACATCTCTGGAGAGATCTTAAAATGGCTGTGCACCGACACTTCCCATCCAACCTGATGGAGCTTGAGAGGTGCTGCAATGAAGAATGGGCGAAACTGGCCAAGGATAGGTGTGCCAAGCTTGTGGCGTCATATTCAACAAGACTTGAAGCTGTAGTTGCTGCCAAAGGCGCATCGACAAAGTATTGAGCAAAGGCTGTGAATACTTATGTACATGGGATTTCTCAGTTTTTTTATTTTTAATAAATTTGCAAAAACCTCAAGTAAACATTTTTCAAGTTGTCATTATGGGGTGTTGTGTGTAGAATTCTGAGGAAAAAAATGAATTTAATCCATTTTGAAATAAGGCTGTAACATAACAAAATGTGGAAAAAGTGATGTGCTGTGAATACTTTCCAGATGCACTGTAAATCCATGACATTATGCCAACAAAATCAGTCACTAGTGACAAGAAGCAATTTACACATAAATTAAAAACTATCTATGGCTGTTATTTAAGTTTGTTTTCACAGTTATGCAGTCATTTTTCTTCCACTATTTTACCACTGATTTAATGCCATCCAGAGGTTGTCTTAATATCTATTACTAATTCAGAGTTGGGGGACACTACTAAAACTGATAGGCTCCATATAAAGTTTATCAAAAGTTTTTTTTTTCTCTTTTCATAGACTAGTAATGAAAATTAGTTTTTTGTAGAATTGCTTTACATTCTTTTTTCATGTTTTTAATAACACATTTAATTACTGAGTACATTCGACTTTTTTAACATTCAATTGTAAATCTCTTTGTGAATACTATAAGTATAATAGCAACCATTCCCAAAACTGAAGATATAATGGGGGATAACCATATTGTACATTTTACAATACTATCTCCTATTTTTATGTAAATTATTTATTAATAGCCTATTGTGACTCAGGGAATTCTAATTCTTTTCATTTACACAGTGGGTTACTGAAGCAATGGTAGTTTTCTGAGTTGTATAAAAGATTCACATACAGTATAGTACACAGCCAATGATTATAATTGTATTGTTTTCATAAACTATGCAGACTTTTGCTAGAATTATGCTTGGAGGTGGGATCATCTTGTATTATAATACAGTACAAATTCCAGTTTTAATTGTAGCAAGTACATGTAAAGTTCAGCCATGAAATCACCACTCTGCAGAGCCTAAATGGCAAGAAATAAACAAACTGGCAAGATACTGTATATGAAAATATATTTAATAAATACTATATAATCATTTGTCACAATTATTTTGTGGAAATCATCAAAATCTAATAAAAGGCACGGTTTACCTTGAAAGATTTTCAAAGTCATGAGGTACAGTAGCTCTTCAATTAATTTTATACAGATCTGAGCAGCTTATTTATGTAGTATGTAACTTTTTCATTTTGTTTTAAAAGGATAAAAGGCCATAAAGTACAAAATGATTGTTTTACAATAGAAAATCTTATCCTGCAAAGCCAGATGCACTTTTATACTCAGGTGAAAGAGTCATGAATCCGATATGTTCTGTTGCAATTAGGAAGTGAACACCATTAAACAGAAACATTTATACAGAAAAATGGAAATATCACATAACATAAATAGATTCACTTTGTAGCAATTAAATCACAATTACACATGCATCTGCAAAGGTGAGTCATAATAGACTGATTGCCAATTAGCAGTATGTGTTGGCTAACAATTAGCACTTTGATATTTTGGTTTTCAAAGAAGCATGAGGCAACTAACACAGCTTCAAAGAAACCCAATAGTTGGTGCTTGGATTCGATCAGTCACAAAAACCACAAAAATACTTTTTCTGTCAAGGGGAAATAATCTGCCAAAATGTGGACAAACATCAATGTTACAGAGGAACACTGGTCACAAGTTGTCGCTATCCTCAGAGATAGATGAACACTTACTATTATAGTTGATAAATGTCACAAAATTACAACTTTGTATAATTAACGCCAGGATAAGATCAGCACCTCTGTGAACAAGGCTCAACAAAAGTCATATGTCAGAGGTGGCCAGCTCCGATCCTGGACAGCCACAGTGGCTACAGGTTTTCATTCTAACCATTTTCTTAATTAGTGACTAGTTTTTGCAGTTAATTAACTTCATTTAATTTATTTGCTATTTAAGACCCTTTAAATCAGGGCCAAGTAACGGCAGTCCTAGAGGGCCACAGTGCTTCAGATTTTTGTTCTAACCCAACTGCTTCATGAGAAATAATTAGTTGCTGGCAGAGGCGTAGCTAGGGTTTTCAGCGCCCAGGGACAACTGAAGATTTTGTGCCCCCTCCTGTTTGCCAAAATGCAATGGGGAATGTCAATTTGGCGCCAGATGTCCCCCCTTGCCCCCCCTAGCTACGCCACTGGTTGCTGGTGAAACAATTATTCCTCAACTCACATTTTTCTGCTTCATTTTAGTTGTCTCACTTGTTAAGATTTCGAACCCTTAATTCCTTATTTTAGTCTTAAACAGCTATACTGTATTCATTGTTTTAACTACTCCTTATTAGCAATAAGATGCAAATGACAAAGGAACCAGCGGTTCTACTTCTAGCTTTTCTACCTTTTCACCCATGTGTATTCATCATTCACTATTTGGTTTAAGTACTCAGAAGGAAACTGAAGAGAAGGTGAAGAGCTGCAAATTACTCATCTATTTCAGGTTTCTAATCACTTGGATTATACATGTATCATTAGAAAGAAAAAAAATCTATGATTTAAGAATGAACTCACATGGTAGAGTTAAAACACTTAACAAGCCATGAAATTAAGTAAGATCTGCCAATTGTGAGGATTAACTTCTAATTAACACTAGAATCACTGAGGCCTACAAAAAAAGTCGTAATCCTGGACCACCTTAAACTCCTTCGCACCTCTCCATTAGCGTCTTTGTTTTGCAAATGAGTCAATCAGCGCAAGCAGACTGCTATCCCATTCCCCAGCAACGCAGCTGAAGTTCTACCAGCTCAAGTCTCTTTATCTGAGGGTGAGGTGCCTGGAGTTGTGTTGGGTAAGTAATATATCATTATTTGGAATGCATACATTCCATGTGTGTTCCGTGTCTACAACAATCTGGGTAAATGTAGGATGACAGGAAATGCGAGGCAAGAAACACATTCCTAAAACAGAAACTTTTTCCATGTTATAGTAATAATGACGTGAAGTGTATAATGTGTGAAGACTTTAGTCCAAATATCAAATAAACACGTGTACTTTTATTCAAAGATACAACCAAAATAAAAAACATTCAAGTTACATGTTACTGTCAATGAGTTAAAAACCCAAGCTCAAATGTCAATTGACAGAAAGTTGATATGTCTTCTTGGATGGTACAGTGGTAACTAAACTGCGGGTTCAAGTCTGGGTAGTCCTCATTTTGAGTAGTTAGCTGCTATTATTATTACAATAATATAATAAGAACATACATTTCATTTAAGTCTGTAACACCCAATGTAAATTTTGTCTATTTGTAAAAGTTAGTTCATGTTTTTTTATTATTCAGTTTTATTCTGTCAGTGACGTTCACGTAGTACAACGAACTTGCCTCTCCCTCTTTGAGTTGATAGTGTTTATCTCCATTCTTTTCACAAGAGCAGCGATAACCACAGTTGATGCTATGGTTGATGCCTATTCAGAACTATTTGTTGTACCGGCAGTCAAAGATATGATGTTCTGTGACCGCTATCAAACTATTGTGTGGCGTTTGCGCTTTGACAACAAAAACACCCGTGCAGAACGTGTGAAAAACAACAGATTTGCTATGATTTTGAACATGTGCCAACATTTTGTTGCGAACTGTGCTTTGAGTTACAACCCAGGGCAAAGACTTTCCAACTCCGTAGTCATAAAGCTTATGGAGCCATTTTTGGACAAAGGCAGAACCGTAACAACAGACAGCTTCTTCACAGAGCTTTCGCTGGTTAATAGACTGCTGCAAGAAAACAAATCTCTGCTTAGCACCATAAATAAACTGGGACTTCCACCTACAGCTATAGTCACTTTAGTACGCATGTAATTCACCACACTAGTGGTTAGATCGGGCAGTGCCATGCTGACGGTGAGAAATACCACCTCACAAAAATATGCAAGAATGTTGTTTAGCACACCAAAAAATCATCATGAGGATGCCAATGTGGTACACACAGAACTGTTTATTGAATACAGTACTCTAAATATACAGAAGGAGCTGCCCCTCATACAAAATAACATAAAATATCTGTTTTATAAATTTTGGAATTCCTGCCATATTGTGAACAACAAGATTGTTCAAATGTGCAGCAACTGTACAAAATAATTTCTTGAATATTGGTGATATACACCTAACACCTGAAAAGGCATCACTGATTGTCATCACATTTTGCATTTTTCATGAGGATGATTTTGTTTCAATCATTACTTGTATTTCCATGTGCGAATTATATATGTAATGGCTGTTTTGTGTTTTTGTGAATCACAAATTTGTCTATTACTGTACATTCTTTTTTTTTAGCTCGGGCAACATCCATGTGAAGTGTACTATTTGAAATTTATGCAAAATACAGCTGAAAATATTTTTTTGCACAAAAGATAAAAACATTCACAGACATGCCCATGTTCATAAATTTACATAAAGTGTGAGAATTTGATGTTTTTTCAATAACTGTTTGTAAAATTGTTGATGATTAGTATGCCTGCCAAAAATTTTCATCAATTATTTGTCAATTCAATTTAGCTGTTGTTCAATAGACACTATGTAGAAATTTAAGCTCAATGTGATATGGAATTTGGGCTACCATGTCACAGTGCTAGCTCTTTAGCAAGCCCTAGTCTAATGTCTAAAAGTTGTCTTTACTGCTTAAGACCAACAAAAGGCCTCAACAGTTTATGAAAGTATTCATTTTAAAGTTTAGTACACAGTTTAGGAACGTTGAAGTAGGTACTTGAGGAAGTTACCTGTTGTTAACTTGATCTTAAACAATTCGCTCTTCTGGAAAAAAATGTATGTTTATGTGCATAAAATAATCAACTGAAGTTATTTCGATTTATTGTTAAAGGTAATCTGTTCTGTTGCTGTATTGTTCACGTTTTAGTATATATTCTCATGATTTACCACAAATTAAACTAAACTAAATACACAGAGAACAAGAAACGATTCCCTGAAGCTCTCAACACATACTGCCAGTGCTGCTTAACCCTAACAGTATATTAAAAACCTTTACTGGTGATGTAATCCATTCTGTTATGAATGTTGTGTTTGCGTTCAAAAAACAGAAGTCTGGGTGTGCAGGGAAAAGGCAGCGTAAATACTGCATATTCATCATTTTCAGTAAATATTGTTAAACTTGTACTATATAGTGTTACACTTATGTATACTGTAACACCTTTCTAAAGTACAGACCTCAGCTGAAAGAATGCTTGCTTTCTTTGTATTAATTATTTTCCCATGTATTAAGAAAAGATCCTGAGGTGACAGAATACTATTAAGGGCAAGCACATCAGAATGGAAAATGGTAGATAACATTCCAACAAAAGACCTTCAAAGGAGAGAGCAGTTTTGATCAGAGGAAAGAAGAGGTGTCTTAGTTGCCGTCTAGTAAAAAGATTTACAAGATTTGTAATAGAGTAAGCTCTGTCAGAGCTGCTGTGTTAAAAAAATGCCACCTGCACAACGGCACATTTTTGCCACCCAAAACCCCCAAACACAGTACATCCTTAATAGGCATGAGTCAATACACTTAATTCACCTACAATACGCATTGCAACTAAGGTTTCATAATACAATACCCCCATGACACAGTACATTCTTGGGTGAATGGGCAAAATAATAAATAATGTTAAAGAAAATGAAAAGAAGGGCAATCTTAATGCTTCAGCATACCAAGACATTTTGGACAACTCTGTTTCCAACTTGATGGAGTTTGGGGAAGGCCTTTTTCTATTCCAGCATGACTGTGCCCCAGTGCACAAAGCAAGGTCCATAAAGAAATGGTTGGATGGGTTTAGTGTGGATGAACTTGACTGACCCGCACAGAGCGCTGACCTCACCCCACCAGACACGTTTGGGATGAACTGGAACAGAGATTGCAAACCAGGCCTTCTTGTCCAACATCAGTGTTTGAATTCATAAATGCACTACAGAATGAATGGGCACAAATTCCCACAGAAACACTCCAAAATCTTGAGGAAAGCCTTTTAAGAAGAATGGAAGCTGTTATAGCTACAAAGGGGGGCAGCTCCATATTCAACTCTATGTATTTGAATACAATGTCATTAAAGTCCCTTTTGGTGTCATGGTCAGGCGTCCCAATACTTTTGTCCATATAGTGTATGTTTATTGAGTTTTGCAATAGCAAAATGGAATGCAAAATGAAACTCGACTGTTTCTCTCATCCTGCATGCATCTGTAAATACCTCTGCAGTTACAAAAGTGTGTCCTGCAAGCTAATAGGCGCTTGCCATTTCAACTAAAAAAAGCATGGAGCATGTTTAAGTCAGACATTGTACCTGTGACTGACACCTGTGAAAATCAGAAAAATGAACGCCAGTATCAGTTACTAACATGTAGCTTCAAAATGCGCATTTGCCATCTTGATGCTCTGAACAGTTCAGTGTAAATTGCAGTTCTGAGATATTTGAAACTTTTAAAATGAACATATTTCTAGCAATTCTTAAAGACAGTATATAAACTGTATACTTGATATGTATGTAACTCTGATGGCTCATACTTAATTTAAATGTTTCTGTCCTCTTGGACATCTGAATATACTGTATATATTGTGGCAGACACCACATTGGCATTGAATCCGGGGGAGCAGCCATGGGAGGCTTATTTCTTCTACCGGAAATCTTGGTTGCTGACCCCTTGGTGGCATTGGAGGCACAATTCTGGAACACCGGAGCTCATCCCTGTTGGGCTCCATGGCCACCGCCAGGGGGAGCTGCACGGCTTCCTGAGTCTGTGTGGGCTATAATACAGCCACACCTGGACATGCAGCCTGAATTAGGTTAATTATCACCTGAAGCACTTCCAGGTGGGCTATAAGAGGAGCCTGCAGCCACTACTCGAGGCGCCATAGTTGGGAGGAGGAGGACAAAGCTGCCTGGGAGGAGTGGAGGAAGAAGAGTATGTTGGGAAGACGTACCCCACGGCTGAAGAAATTAAAATCTTTTTGTTAAATTTTTATGTGCCTCGGCTGTCAGTCTGTGTTGGGTCGGTGCTGATATAGTGACTTATTCCAAAATATAAATATATATATATATATAAGTCGACCCTTGATATACGACCGGCCTGATATGCGAACAACTTGCTTTACGACCAAAATTTTTGTTTTGAATTACGACCAACATCTTGTGTTACGACCCAAATGCGGTTACGTGTATCCACTTGTGCGATTGTAAACAAACAGCCGAGAGCTTTTGTAAGCGTCAATCGGAGCCCAGATACATGTGTTTATGGACATAATTTCGGTCAGTGCAGTGATTTATATAATTTATTTCGATAATTGCTAAGGAAGGAAGCGAAGGTAACGAAGGTAAAGAAAGCGATCACAATCGAAACGAAGAAGAAAATTGTGTGACCAATCTCGCTAATATGTACAGCATGTCGAAATCCACCATCTCAACAATTTTACAAAGAAAAGATTTGTATAAGGAAACTCCTTCCAAACAATAACCACCTTCCATTTCATTCTTCTCCTCCTTCCTTCCTGCAAGCCAAAGATGTCAACTTAAATGGTGAGTACAGTATGAAATTGTTTTTTCTGGTAGGCTAGGCACTTTTTATAACTTTTTGGTTAGTACATTAATAATAATAATAATAATTCATTACATTTACATTAGAAAAATTATTGGTGTTTTTGGTAAATTATGCACATTATACAACCCTTTTTTATTAAAAAAAGTTAAGCAAGTGTTGCTGTGGGAGGTTCGGAACACATTAAGGGCATTTCCATTATTTTTCATGGGAAAAATAGTCTTGACTTACAACCACCTTGAGTTACAACCAGCCCTCACGAATGAATTGAGTTTGTAAGTCAAGGGTCCACTGTATATATATATATATATATATATATATATATATATATATATATATATGTGTGTGTGTGTGTGTGTGTGTGTGTGTGTGTGTGTGTGTGTGTGTATATATATATATATATATATATATATATATATATATATATATATATATATATATATATATATATATATATATATATATATATATATATATATACACTTGGGGGCACCGCCCCCTGCTTGCTTCGCTCGCCAACCCCCGTGTTTGGTTAATCGGATATACAATTTTAAAAACTTTTTTTTTCTTTGGAATTGTTTCGATTTCATTATTTGCACTTTTACTTTAAAGCTTCTTTAAAAACAATATTTGGAATTACCTTTTCTTCAAGATTGCATTGAATTTTGATTCCGTTTTTGGAGATACATTGTGACAATGCAACATATAACTACCCGTGAGAGAATATTGTTTCTTTTTCTCTAATAAATAATCCAACTTTTTCTAATGTTTGTCCCTGTGATTTTTTTGTCATAGCAAAAGCTATTCTAACGAGAAACTGTAAATGTTTTAATACAAATGGCATATCAAGATCTCCTTTGGTGTCTAATGTTATTCGCAGAATATATACTACATTACCTTTCTTGTCGCCTGTTAAAATTTGCATCGCTTCTCCGTGATCATAAATATACACCTGACCGAATTGTGTTTTCTTCTAAATTAAAGTTGTCGTTGCTTTACCTGTTGTGGGACCACAGATTCTCATAGCGTATGGTCCATTATTGTATAAATCTACGTTTTGAGCATTGAATGATGCGAAGGCTAAAAGATTATTGTAGACTCGGATATTTTGCCTGCAGTGTTTGTGGATTCTGTGGTGGGCTGGTGCCCTGCCTGGGGTTTGTTCCTGACTTGCGCCCTGTGCTGGCTGGGATTGGCTCCAGCAGACCCCCGTGACCCTGTTTTTGGATATAGCGTGTTGGGAAATGACTGACCGACTGTTTGTGGATTTCACTTTCCCCAAACATCAAATCTTTTAATTCTCTTGGATACGCCTCCTCATTGTGTAGAAACACTACTTTTCCCTGATGGCAAAACGAATTAGACAATCTACAAGTCCCCCCCCCCCTTAACACATCAATCAATACCCCGCTGTGAGTCTTCCGTGCTGTACTCCGCCCTCCCTCAATCGGACCTAACAGTCACTCAAAAAAAAAAAGGCTTCAACCTGGCTGGGACGCTACAATAGTTTTGAATTTTACTGCTTTCATATTCTTTACTTTTCTCTGCATGTGCATCGTGCCATCGTTTTTTTTGAGCCTTTCAAATTCCATCCATCCATCCATCCATTTTCCAACCCGCTGAATCCGAACACAGGGTCACGCTTTAATAATCTCTTATCTGCATGTGCTTTCTCAATTTTTTTATTTTTAATAAATTTGCAAAAACCTCAAGTAAACTTTTTTTACATTGTCATTATGGGGTGTTGTGTGTAGAATTCTGAGGAAAAAAATGAATTTAATCCATTTTGGAATAAGGCTGTAACATAACAAAATGTGGAAAAAGTAATGCGCTGTGAATACTTTCCGGATGCACTGTATATATATATATATATACACTAGGGGGGCAACCTGGTCTTCCTCCCCCCCAGCACTTCCTGGTGTGGCGGAAGTGCTGAGGGTAAGGGCTCCAAAGGAATTGGGGCAACCCCTGGCGGTGACCACGGCCCCTATAGGGTTGAGCTTCCAAGCTCAGTTCCCGTGGTCCCCAAAGCCACCAAGACGGTCACCCACATGTGGTCTGGGGGAGGCGTAAGTTTTTTTAACTGTTGATAATTATTATGCTAGTTATTCATTATTATTCTTATCTAATTTTAATGTTTTGTTTTTAATGTTTTAATTTTAATGTTTCTTTCACATCTTTTATAGTCACTTTGAGCTCCATACTATGTGTTTAAATGTGCTATAGAAATAAATGTTGTTAACTCTCATTTTTTGTATTGTTAAAAAAAAAAAAAAAACTGTTGTATGAAAATGCCATCCTGACCAAAGTGCCACCTAAGGCAAATACCTTGTTCCCTCACCTTATGCTACACCTCTGAAATCAGCATCCTTGACATTAACTCTTGTCTCTTGGATTTAGAATTCTATGTAAAATCAGTTGACCCTGAATCCGATGTAGAGCGTTGAGCCCGAATAATGCTTGGGACAGTATTCTGCTATCATCTAATGCAGGGGTCACCAACTCAGGTCCTGGATGACCATTGTGGCTGCAGGTTTTCATTCTAACCCTTTTCTTAATGAGTGACCTGTTTTTGCTGCTAATTAACTTCTTTTGAATTAATTTTAATTGACTTGTTCTTGAAGAATCAGACCCCTTAATTGTTTCTTATTCCTTAATTAGTAGCCAAATAATAATGAGATACAAAATGCGCCAAAACAACTGGTGTCCATCATACAATATCTGAAAATAAAGGAAGATGAAGGTCTCAGGAATGTTGATCTGCTCAGGTTCCCAAAACCTTTTAACAGTGCTCTTAGAAAAGAGAAAATCAACAATTTCAGAAATGTTTGTTAATCCACCACGAGAGCAGCAACAAGCCACAAAATTAAAGAACAAGTTTAATTAATGACAAGAATTGGCACCTCATTAAGCAGCTGGTTGGAGTGAAATTGGTTGGAGTTTGAGGCCCTGACTTAGTTGGTCTTCTGTTGGCTCCCTCACTTCACATTTCATTTCTGTTTGGGTGCCATTTAAGGATAAGAAGTTAATAATGGAACAATGAAGAAATTCAAAGGAACAAATCTTTAAAAAGCAATTCAAGTAAAATGAATTCACAAGAACTTAATTAGCAGCACAAACAGGGCATTCATTAAATAAAAGGGTTAGAATGAAAACCTGCAGCCACGGTGGTCCTCAAGGACTGGACTTGGCGACCCCTGATCTAGTGGATAAAATAATATCATGCTGCAAAAACATCATGAATATTTCAATGCGCTTTGCTACTGTATAACTGAACTGTTGTGATATACCAGGTGAATTCAGTTGCATGAAGGAAAAAGGCAAAAGGAACAAGTAGAAGAACAAGAAAGATGTTAGCCTCCTAAACACTGTTCACAATGAAGTAACTGTCAATTACCATGACTGGGGAAAGGTGGAAGTCATTAAGCCTACTGCTGTGGTAGCCTACAATGTCATCTCATGTGCAAGCAAAACAAAAAAAATAATTTTAAGTAAAGTATACAAAGAAACACTGTCCCAATTGCATTACATCTGTCTGTGTGTTGGTGATGGTTTCAAAACATATCATTGCATCAGTGGAGCAGTGAATAGCAGTGGACACTAGATATACCTTTCCTACTGTATTTATGTTGATATTCTGGTATTAGGCAGCACGGTGGTGTAGTGGATAGCGCTGCTGCCTCACAGTTGGGAGACCTGGGGACCTGGGTTCGCTTCCCAGGTCTTCCCTGCATGGAGTTTGCATGTTCTCCCCGTGTCTGTGTGGGTTTCCTCCCACAGTCCAAAGACATGCAGGTTAGGTGGATTGGCGATTCTAAATTGGCCCTAGTGTGTGCTTGGTGTGTGGGTGTGTTTGTGTGTGTCCTGCGGTGGGTTGGCACCCTGCCTGGGATTGGTTCCTTCCTTGTGCCCTGTGTTGGCTGGGATTGACTTCAGCAGACCCCCGTGACCCTGTGTTCAGGTTCAGCGGGTTGGATGGATGGATGGATTCTGGTATTAACATGTTTCTGTTCATATAATATTTTTTCTTGTAGAAAAAAATTAAACGTTTTTGGCTTGTTTTGAACAATGACTGACTGACTAACTGACTAAACATAATGCTATGGAGGCTACTGAATGATCTACTAGAAGCATGCAGCATTACTCACGAACCTCAGGCTTAACACAAATACAGATCTATGCCATGCTGCCCAGAAGGTACTACTGTCTTAAAGTTGTACACTCTAATATGCATACTATGATATCTCTCTGTGCAGTGTGAATGGAGCAATTCGAAGAAGGTATCAGTAGTATTGTGTGATCAAAGAATTAAGGAGAAGGTTAAAGGTAAGGTTTTTAAGACAGCGGTAAGATGTATGGAGCTGAGACATGGGCAGTAAAAGGGAGAGCATGAGAAGAAATTAGATGTGGCAGAAATGAGAACATTCAGATGGATGTTACAAGTTAGAAAAGTTGACAGAAAAAGAAATGAGACAATCAGAGGCACAACAAAAATGGAAGAAATACCTATGACAGTACAGGAAAATAGGTTGAAAAGAAGAGGAGAGACAATGATTATGTGGGCAAAAGAGCATTGGGAATGGAAGCTTGGGGAAGACAAGGCGAAAGAGGCCAAAGCTAAGTCAGATGGATAAACTAAAAAAAGATTTGAAGGGAAAGGGTTTGATTGGGAAGGAGGTGCAGAACCAAGCTGTTCATAGAAGTGGGAAAGAATGAGGAAGCAGAAGAAGATATGTTTGTCTCTGTGCAGTCCACAATGCTCATACTGTTCATATACTGTAAATCTGTGATAATCATTTCAGCCTTTTCACCAAAGAACTTCACCACTTTATAAAAGCAGGAGCGTTCATTGAATAACCATTTAGTTTGGCTGATTAACTATTCATTATACCTTGTAAAGACAATGCTGAAATTAATTGTTGTCTTCTTCTTTCTGAAATATGAATGCCTTCAAAATGTTTTGGTTTTGCTCTCTTTTGCCTAAATGAATTAAACTAAACTTAATTTCACCATTTCCCTTATTCAGTTTTGTTGCTTACCTAAACCTGAAGAAGTGTTCCTTCCACTTCAGTCATTCTGTAGGGAGGTCAAAAGAAATTCTCATTAGATTGTTGCCGGGAAGATAAACTCAGTATTGAAGAAGCAAAACACAAGAGTGAGGCAGCATAATTGTAAATCTGTAACCTTCCCAATCATGTTACGTTTATACCACCTAGATGGACTCAGATTTACATCTCTCATTCTCTTAAAGCTGTAAAACCCAATATACTTACTATAACAGGTAGAAGGCTCAGCACTTTAATGTGTTACTGATGGCTCAGGTGTTCAGGGACATCAGTGGTGTGCAACAGAGGACTTTTACCCTAGCATCCCTAAAGTCAAAGAAAAGTGAGTGCTAATCTTGGAAGTGACTCCAAGGCTTGGTTGGAAGTACCTGGTAGGGAGGCTTAAGTTGCTTCAGGCTAGAGGTTCCAAGAATCCAAATTCAGGGGAAGAGTTTTTGTTGATGCACTCTTTTGAATCATCCATTGTTTTGGCAATTATTTAAAGTGTGGAGTAATGGTATTATGTTACTATCTTCAAACTACATAGTTTCCCCATTTTTTATCTTTTGATTTCATTCCTTTTTTCACCAGTGAATAATCACCCTTTTAGCAAATGGTGTCATCCTTCTGTGGGTCACTGCTAATGGCACACCATCCACTTAAGGATAAAAAGTTGGACTACCTGCTGTCTTATAATAGAATTTTAACGAACCCGTACATCAAATGCCTCTCAGTATGTGGGCAGTGTGTGATGACAGTATGAGTAAATAAATTAATTCACATTTTCTTAATCAGTATGTTTCGGCATTTAGAAAACAGCATATTCTAAAGTCAAACCTGTGAAAAAATAACTATAGTCTTTTAATCACTGGACCAAGAAACATTTTATACTGCATTGCACTCTTTGTGGGTTGTGTTTAATAAGAAGTAAGATTTAATAATTTAACAATAGGAACCACTGAAGTATTGTATCCTAACTGAAAACCACTGGCTTAAAATGTGCAAAATGAACAATCCAATCTTACTGCCAAGTTTTTCTTTTTTCCCCTCCATGAGCTTTTTATTCTTCACTTCTTATAATGTTGTTAACACGTCCATTTTCTCTTCAGGATAATTTGTCTGAGTGAAGAAGCATAATTAATCATTGGTATGAAGCACATTCACCCTGACATTCTGTTTTTTTTCTTTTTGGGTAAGTAAAGGCTCTCAGGACAAGAGAAGAGCATGAGAAAAAGAAGTGTATGCTTCACATGCAGTATTTAATTTAAATGCTAGTAGATAAAACAATGATGGCATGCAGAAATGAATAATTATTGTCATTGTTTCAGAAGACTTCAGTCCTAAATAAAATAATCATGTGGTATCTATGAGTGCACATTGTTGTTGTTGCTTTAAAACAACTAAAAAGAAAAAATATATATCCTATAAATGACTAATTTAATCTGCAATACTTACTGACCATTCTACTCAAAACAGAATAAGCCATTATAATAATTTCTATGGGCCATCTATGTGGGCATTTATTTGAATAGGTCACATTTTTCATTATAGGTTTACAAGGATTTGGAAGCCACACTGGCTGTACTGGATGTAAAGAAAAAGCAATCCTGCCTTGGACATTCATTGCTTTATTCTGTTTATTTTCATTATCATTAACAAACATGATTGTTGAAGATGAAATCTACATATTGTTTCTTAGTAAAGTACATAGTACATTTTGGTATATAAACATAATCATACAAATAATACCACTGAACCACTATCTCAGATAATCAAACTGATTAGTTTGATTAAAAACTAAAATCACCAAGCACAAAACATGCATGTACTGTAAACTGTGAAAACTATTACACAGCCAGGTTTCCATACAAAATTATTGGTTGCATGAAGGAAATATTGGCGATTCTAAATTGGCCCTAGTGTGTGCTTGGTGTGTGGGTGTGTTTGTGTGTGTCCTGCGGTGGGTTGGCACCCTGCCCGGGATTGGTTCCTGCCTTGTGCCCTGTGTTGGCTGGGATTGGCTCCAGCAGACTCCCATGACCCTGTGTTCGGATTCAGCGGGTTGGAAAATGGATGGATGGATGGATGATTCTTGGTCAATTATATATTCAAAAAAGGAACTAAAGCTTTTTGGAATGTTACCTGTGTATTTTGCGTAAAATAAATAGTAAACACCCACCTTAATAACATCATAAATGTCTGTGTGTCCATCCACTTGCTACATCTATCATTCCAAATGATATCTCATCACAAACATTTCTAGTAATAAAATACATTGCATTTGTCATTCCAGTAGATGGCACAACATAAACATTAATGCTGCTTTTACTAATTCCATACCAAATGGTATATAACAGATATAACTCAAATGCTAACACTGACGTCTAGGTTCATTACTTGGACTTCTTAGATGGGTAGCACAGTAATAAATAAATGACCTGGTCTACAAAAAAAGCGTTTCTCTGGCTGTGAACAATTTTAGGTATTCTTTGATATGTAATTGGCTGAGCCTATGGTGCCGTGGATAAAGGACTATCTTTTGGGCAGTCCGCAGTTTGTGAGACTCAAGGACTGTGTTTCTGATATGGATGTAAGTAACACTGGAGCATCACAAGGAATAGTCCTGTCTCCTTTTCTCTTCACTTTGTACACCTCAGACTATAAATATAACACCAAGTCATGTCACTTGAAGAAATTCTTGGTGCTTCTTAACATCAGCAAAACAAAAGAACTGGTGAACTTTCTTTGCATCAAAGAGCCTCTATGTCTGGCCAGGGAGTGGATGTAAAAGTGGTCCTCTCGTATAAGTACTTGGGGGTCCACATTAATGACAGGTTGGACTGGTCTCAGAACACAGAGGAACTATATAAGAAAGGGACAAGCAAGATCTTCTTCCTTGAGAGACTGTGTTCCATTAATGGATGTAGTAACATCCTTCATATCATCTACAACTCTGTGATGGTCAGTGCAATTTTCTATGCTGTGGTGTGCTGGACTGGTAACATCACTTCAATAGAGGCCCACTGAATCTAATTAATAGGGCAAGCTCAGTTACAGGATGCACTCTGGAGACCCTGGAGTTCACAGCAAAGGAGAGAATTTAAAAAAAACAAACAAAAAAAAAAAAAAACAGTCATTATGAACAATGCTGCACATCCTCTCTATGACACACTAATACTGAGTACTTTTAGCCAACAAATTACTCAGCAGAAGTGTATCAGGAAATGACTGCCAAGTGAGAAGTTTTCCTTCTTTTGAACTGTTTTGCTTTTTAAGTCATTCTGGTGTATACTCAGACTATATTGTGTGTGTGTGGTTCTATCTAGATTGAGTCTGAATGGGCCATGTTCCGAGCCGCCATTGTCGAAGCAGCAGAACGGGGCTGTGGCCACAAGGTTGTCGGTGCCTCTCGTGGCAGCAATCCATGAACCCGGTGGTGGACACCTAAGGTTTGAGAGGCAGTCAAGCTGAAGAAAGAGTCCTATCGGGTCTGGTTGACCAGTGGGACTCCAGAGGCAGCTGAGGGGTACCGGCGAGCCAGGTGTGTGGTGGCATTGGCTGTTGCAGAGGCAAAAACTCGGGCATGGGAGTTTGGGGAAGCCATGGAAAACGACTTTTGGTCGGCACCAAGAAGGTTCTGGCAAACTGTTAGGTGCCTCAGGAAGGGAAAGTGGTGCTCCACCAACACTGTGTACAGTGGAAATGGGGTCCTGCTGACTTCAACTGCAGACGTTATTGACCAGTGGAAGGAATACTTCGAGGATCTTCTCAATCCCACCAGCATGTCTTCCTTAGAGGAAGCACAGTTGGAGGACTACGGGGGGGGGGTATTGGGGGGGGGGGCCCATCCATAGCAGGGGCTGAGGTCGCTGAGGTAGTTAAAAAGCTCTGAGGTGGCAGGGCCCCTGCAGTGGATGAGGTTCACCCTGGGTTCCTCAAGGCTCTGGATGTTGTGGGGCTGTCCTGGTTGACACGTCTCTGCAACATCGCATGGACATCATGGGCAGTGCCTCTGGATTGGGTGGTGGTTCCCCTTTTTAAGAAGGGTGACCGGAGGATGTGCTTCAACTACAGGGGGTCACACTCCTCAGCCTCTCCGGTAAGGTCTATTCAGGGGTGCTGGAGAAGAGAGTTCAGTCGATGGTCGAATCTCGGATTCAAGAGGGACAATGCGGATTCCATCCCAGCCGTGGAACACTGGACCAGCTCTACACTCTGGCCAGGATCCTGGAGGGGGCATGGGAGTTTGCCCAACCAGTCCACATGTGTTTTGTGGATTTGGAGAAGGCATTTGACCGTGTCCCTCGAAGCATCCTATGGGGTGTGCTCCAAGAGTACGGGGTACAAGGCTCGTTGTTACGAGTCATTCAGTCCCTGTACAGGAGGAGCAGGAGCTTGGCCCACATTGCCGGTAAAAAGTCGGACTCGTTTCCTGTTGAGGTTGGACTCCGCCAGGGCTGCCCTTTGTCACTGATTCTGTTCATAAGTAATATGGACAGAATTTCTAGGCGCAGCCAAGGAGCGGAGGGGGTTTTGTTCGGTGACCTCAGAATCTCGTCTCTGCTATTTGCGGATGACGTGGTTCTGTTGGCTTCATCAGACAGTGACCTCCAGCGCTCACTGGAACGGTTCTCAGCCGAGTGTGAAGCAGTGGGGATGAGAGTCAGCACCTTTAAATCCAAGGCCATGGTTCTCAACCAGAAAAGGGTGGATTGCTCTCTCCAGGTTAGGAACACAGTACTGCCTCAAGTGGAGGAGTTCAAGTATCTCGGGTTCTTGTTTACGAGTGAGGGAAGAATGGAGCGGGAGGTTTACAGACGGATCGGTGCGGCATCCACAGTAATGTGGGCTCTGTAACGGTCCGTCATGGTGAAGAGAGAGCTGAGCCAAAAGGCGAGGCTGTCGATTTACCATTCGATCTACGTTCCTACCCTCACCTATGGCCACGAGCTTTGGGTAGTGACCAAAAGAGCAAGATCGAGGATACAAGCGGCCGAAATGAGTTTTCTCTGCAGGGTGGCTGGACTTTCCCTTAGAGATAGGGTGAGGAGTTCAGTTATCCGGGAGAGACTCGGAGTAGAGTCGCTGCTCCTCCGCATTGAGAGGAGTCAGTTGAGGAGGTTGACGCCTCCCTGGGGGGGAGTTCCGGGCATGCCCCACTGGGAGAAGGACACGGGGCAGACCCAGGACATGCTGTTATATCTCCCGGCTGGCCTTGGAATGCCTCGGGGTCCTCCCAGAGGAGCTGGAGGAGGTGGCAAAGGAGAGGGAGGTCTGGGCTTCCCTGCTTAGGCTGCTGCCCCCGCAACCCGACCTCCGATAAGCAGTGGATAATGAATGGATGGATGGAATATTATTCAATTGTTAAATTGTTTTAAATATGATTATTGTTTATTTTTTCCCCTCCTATTATACGCTGATGGTTTTTCACGGTTGAATGACTAACAGATGTCTGCTAACGTAAGCTCACTTCCACTACAACATTTTTTCATTTTAGTGATATCCTGGTGGACCTTTCCACTTGATCATCAGAGACAGCTCCCATGTTCCAAATTAGATTGTAAGAAATGGAATATTAAAGACATTGTAAGAGCATTTTGTTAGTTAAGTTATGTTAAACTGATATAAGCATTTTTCTAGTTATGTTAAAATGTTTGCCTATCTACAGTATTAGTGTATAAGTTAAATGAAGGTTCTGTTATAACCCCTCCAAGATGACTTGTAAATGCATTATTCTAAGTATTTCTTGTCATTCTGGCTAGAGACTAGTTCAGTCTATGATCTGTTTTGCAGTTGGTAAATCATGTAGGTCAATTTCAAACCTACTGAATGTACTGAACATACTGAGCATACAGAACTGAAGTGAAGTTTCACATGAGAAAGCTAAGATTGTAATAAACAGAGAATAAATCTTTTTTCCCTTTTATTCTGCATGTGTAATAACTTTTTTTCTAAATTTCTGCGATTTGTTCTTTTTAACATTTTCACTAAACTTTTTAAAACAAACATCATTGGACTGTGGAATTACTTTTGTTACTCATTTGACTGAATTCTTCCTTGACAACTCAGTAGCTGCTCAATTTTTGGAACCTGGAAAAGACGAAGCTTGCTGGTATATTGCACCCAAGTGCTAGGCAGAAAGTGAGAAGCTCCATATCTAGGTCCTTGTAGTTTTCCTCCTTTGTATTCCAAAGAAAAGCTTAGCACATCTTTTTTCTCTCAATAAAGATAAGGTGTTTATTTGTTTTCTGTTTGCTTACCTATTACCTGGTCAAGAAAATGGACGGGATCAACTTGACCTTGCATTTTTCTGTTAACAACATTTAAAGAGCAACTTTCTCACTTCTGAACAATAAAATGACATATTTCTAACTATCAAAATATAAATTCCTGACTATTTTGAAAAAAATAAGAAGACAGAAAAAAATACTGATTGAGAGCAAAATGTATGTAATAAATAGCTGATTTTGGGTTGTTTCCACATCACCTAGTATTAACAATGAGGAAAACTGCCATTTTTCAGCTCAGAATATACTTCAAATACTATTCTGAGCATGAAAATTACTTATACCATCAAAATAAACTTAACTTAGTTCTAAAAATATACATTTTTCCCATAATATAATTTTTTAACTGAATCTGATGTCTTGTAGAAACGGTTTGTGGCAGAGATATTGCAACTTCAGGAATGGATTCAACACACCTAAACATATATATTATGCTGTAGGAACTAGGTGCAGACCAGTGATATTTGTTTGGGCATGATGTTGGAACCAGCCCTAGAAAAAAAAATGCCAGTCTATCACAGCATACTCATAATGGCTATGGCTGACAGCTGGTTGAAGTAACACGAAAAAAGAGAAGGGTGCTATGTGTAAATTCTGGCACCTCTCAATAAGCTGTGTTTCACCTGTGATTGAATAATAGGCCACAATGTTACGTAATAATATAGCAGGCTGCATTTTAATTCAGATTTTTTTTCACCTGCTTCCTAATAATATAGTAAAAGCAGACTGACTTCATCCGCCCTGATCATGCTGCCTTTGTAGATATCATCTTCATGTTTTTCACAATGACATTATTTCAAAATAGATGTGCATCCATGTTAATAGAACTCACCCCATAAGAGCTGAAGGCAAGTTTGATTTTATTTATAGACCCAGCAGAAAGTGATTCTAAATAAAACCTCAGACAATCAGAATAGCTTTCGGGTTATCTCTCCCTCTCTCCAATCCTTCATCACAGCTCACGCTTCAGTAGCCATGCTCTATTTCTTCTTCTGTTAAACTATTTGGCAGACTAAATTCACATATTAATAAAGAGTGTACATGGAAGTAACTAAGATATGAAAGTGTGTGTGTTTCTGTCTCTGTCTCTCATATGCACCCCTCCTTTGCACATACAGCCTACACAGGATTATGGACATCCATGCTTGCTTCTTTATTTTGTCATTTTTTCCTCTGAATTGCACACATGCTCAAAATCTTTTAGTATCTGCCTACCTGCCTTAAATAGCATTGCCCGAACACTTGATGTTTTCACTGACTGAGCAGTCAATTATGTGGAAAGGGCAGACATACCTAAAAGGGCACTTGATGTTTATATTATTATATAAACTGTATATATTTATGTGACAAGTAGAATGTTGATTAGCTTAACATCTTTATTGCCAGCTACAAGTTTAGAGTATATTCTGTTTCATATGCCAGTTACTACCAATTAACTCAAATTTTAGAGAAAATACATTTTTACTATGAGTTTTGCTCAATAACAAAATGCATTTATTTAGTATATTAAAATAACACTGATTTTACATTGACATCAGGAATACATTTACCCATTGTCTATGTGGCAGTCAATGTGTTAAGGTGAAAATGAAATAGTTTTTGTGATTAAACAAAAAAAATAGCATGATTTTTCATTCCTGGCTTATTTGAAGAGGTACTTAAAATATGCTTATCTTTATATTATTAGCTCTGTCACAATATGAACATCCACCCATTATTTATCAACCTGTTCAAGTTAACCAGAGTGTGGTGATGAGGGTTCCTCTCCATGCTCCTATCCGGCTTGTGGGAGTTCTGAACCTGACACCATCGGTAATGTCACCAATGAGCTAGACAGTGAGGTACAACAAAGCAAGGGGATGGTGCAAAAAGTGCAAAGTGCTTTTATTTTAAACCAACAAAACAAAACAGTGTTCCAATAAATAGTGCAGTGCTTTAAATATACGTCTTTAAATAAATAATCCATAAAAATAAATGAAAGGGTGGAGGTTAAAATCTAATAGAAAAAAAATATTTTAAAAACAACGAGGTCAAAAAAATGGCTGGAAGCAGCCTCTTTAAAAACACAAAGCATGGTGTCTCCTTTCTACTGGTGACTCCCCTGCTTCTCCTGTCCAAGCTATGCACCAGGGGAGCCACCCTACCTTCAGCTGACCTTCTCCCTGCTGTCTTCTTCTGGTCTGTTCAGCTCGCTGATCCCTGGCTCCAGTGGGCTTCACCAGACCGTGACATGGGCTTTCCCAGCGATCAGGGCGCTCACGCTGGGTGGATTCATTTCCCAAGTCCCGACTCCCGCTGCCTTCTCGGCCTTATGCGGCGGACCATCCTCCTTCTGGTCACTCCCGCTCCTCACAAAATGTTCAGTGAAAGCGACCACAATTGACTGCTCCCGGGGTGCTGGCCACACACCCAGGCTCACTGCTCAGCTGCCTGTGAGCCTGCGCTCACTTGTTCTTGCTCTCTTGCACCGGCTTTCCTCTCCCTGTTTCCTGATACAAGGAGGCTACAGTTTTACTGGACAATAATAGTCTTATTTTAATAGAATTAACAGCAGTTTAGGAAAATATAAGCATACCAGCATTCTCTTCTAGTGTATCCATTGTGTAGTTCTCATATATATGCTGTAGATCAGAGGTAGGCAACATCGGTCCTGGAGGGCCGCAGTGAGTGCAGGTTTTTGTTCCAACCCTGTTTATTAATGAGGGGTCAATTATTGCTGATAAGGCACTTTTTGCTCAAGTGACATGTTGATGCTTCATTTTAGTGGTCTTGCTAGTTAAGGTTCCCCACATTTAATTGCTTATTTCAGTCTTAAAACAGCTGCATTCAGTGTTTTTAATGGCTCCTTATTAGCAATAAGATGCAAATAACAAAGGAGCCAGTAGTTCTCCATCTGATTTGTTTCCATTTACACCTGTGTGGATTCATCATGTACTATTTGGTTTAATAAAACACTTAAGAGAAAAATGTTACAGACTGAAAATTATTAGTTTTAAACCTCAAATTATTTAGATGATAAAAAAATCTTTTAAATAGGAACTTAACATTGCAGACTAACAAGCAGTAAAATTAATTAAAGTCTGAGACTGTCAAGGATTGGTTTTTAATAAAGCAATTGGGTTGGAACACAAACCTCCAGGACCGACATTGCCTACCCCTGCTGTTGATGTACCCTTACTGTGCATTTCTCTCTAGTATAAAAGAAAATCTTGAGATGAGACGAGACTATTGCCAAGAGATTTTTTCAAGTCCCCCCCTCCTCTCAACCATTTCAGGTTAACGGCCCACGCCCTCATTCATATGAAAGCTTTTGTCAGACACAGTACCTGCTCTCTCAGCTCTTATAAATTTTTACATTTTTCTCACTTTAAGTTCCCAATAAAAGAAGACTTATTATGTCCAAATCTTATTGGAGAATTTCATCCCGAAGGGTTACCAACAGAAAAAAGGAGTACATGGGCAATCCTTGCACAAAGAAACGATGAAGGCAAACAAATTAATGCGAAAATTGTCGATCAGTTACATGGCAAATTGGTTAAATGCGTATCAATAGACTTTGCTGAAACAGTTGGTGGTGATGTTGTGGAAGATGAAAACATCAACTTACAATATCCCGTAGAGTATCTATAAACGTTAACACCGTCCGGTCTTCCACCGGCCGAATTACTGTTGAAAGAAGGATGTATTGTAATGTTATTGCATAATTTATGTATGAGTGATGGGCTATGCAATAGGACAAGATTAGCTGTATTCAGAATTGGTCGAACAATTCTGACATGTAAAATTTTAACAGGCGACAAGAAAGGTAATGTAGTACATCTTCCACGGATAACATTAGACACCAATAATTAATAATTTGTATTAAAACGTTTACAGTTTCCCATTAGAATAGAATGCAATATTGATGAAAACTTAATTCCAAATATTGTTTTTACTGAAGTTTTACAGTAAAGGTGTAAGTTTAAAAAGTATTTGCATGTTAACTTCAAAGCCAAACAGAACGAAAACATATAACACAACAAATACCTCTAATGCAACATGAAACATAATTTTCTTTCAATTTATTACATTTTACTATTTTTTACTATGGATAATTACTCGCTGTAATGTAAAATAGTTAGGTCTATTATGCATATTGTAGAAATAGAGCACAAAACAGCATAAAGGGTTGGGGTTTTCCGGCCCCGTATACTGTACAGATTTTTAAATTTTAGTCAGATAATTTTCCATAAACATATCAGACTGTCAAGACGGCGAAGTGGGGAACATTTATGGAGTGGGACTGAAATTGACAGAGAGGAATGCTGGGAAGGAACTGAGATGGACGATGGGAGTCATGACGTCATCAGAGATAGACAGAAGGAAGGGAAAGAACACGGAAGTAGTAGTACGTGGTCAGGGAGTCTGATTAGATTCATGGCGGTGCTGCTTCTTTCTTTCTGTAGGAACAAAGAGAGAGAGGTTAGTACCCCGTTTTTCCCTTTTGGCATGAGTTTTTGAGCTGCAGTTCGGGTCCTTATGCGGCTCCCTATGCGCGCGTGCATGACATACCCCCCCCCAGCCCAGATTCATCGGGTCGGGTGCACCGAACTGAGAGGTTGTGAACCCGGGAGAGGGCATTGGCATTGGCTTGAAGGTTGCCCCAGCGATAAGTGACGGTAAACTTGTATGGCTGAAGGTCCAAAAACCACCTGGTGACTCGGGGATTTGACTCCTTGTGAAGCGCAATCCACTGGAGAGTGGCATGGTCTGTCACTAGTGTGAACTCACGACCAAACAGGTAATACCTCAGGTGAGTCACCGCCCACTTAATAGCCAAGGCTTCCCTCTCCACTGCTGCATACCTGGTCTCCCGATCCAACTGTTTCCGGCTCAGGTAAATTACGGGGTGTTTGACACCATTGATGCTTTGACTTAGCATGGCGCCCAGGCCTGTGTCTGAAGCATTGGTCTTGAGGATAAAGGGAAGAGAAAAATCAGGAGTTTTCAATATTGGTGCCGTTGTCAGGGCCGTCTTAAGGTCACTGAATGCTTGTTCTGTTTCATTGTCCCATACCACATACAAAGGAACCCGTTTCTTTGTTAAATTAGTCAAGGATGCTGCTTTCTCGGAGAAACGAGATACAAACCGGCGGTAGTACCCCGCTAACCCCAAGAAGGCTTGCACCTGTCTCTTGGTACTCAGACGGGGCCATTCGAGGATGTCTTTAATTTTAGAACATTGGGGCTTCACCTGTCCTCGCCCCACAAGGTAGCCTAAACATTTGGCCTCCTTCAAGCCAAATAAACACTTGAGGGGATTGATATGGAGACCGGCCTTCGCTAGTGTTAAGAGGACGGTGTACACCTGCAAGATATGTTCCTCCCAGGTGCCGGAATAGATGACTACGACATCCAGGTGGGCGGCACAACAGGACTGGTGGGGCTGAAGCACTCTGTCTACCAGATGCTGGAAGGTCTCTGGCGCCCCGTGCAGTTCGAATGGGAGAACCTTATATTGCCAATGTCTACTAGGGGTACTAAAGGCCATTTTCTCTTTCACGGATGCCGTTAAGGGAATTTGCCAGTATCCCTTGGTCATGTCAAGAGTAGTCAGGTACTGAGCCATACCCAAATGTTCAATGAGGTCGTCCACCCGGGGCATAGGGTAGGCATCGAATTTGGAGACCTGGTTAAGACATCTAAAGTCGTTGCAGAATCTCCAGGACCCATCTGGCTTGGAAACGAGGAAGATAGAACTGGACCAAGGACTGTAACTTTCCTCGATTATGTCCATGTCCAACATCCGCTGGATTTGTAGTTCTACCTCTGCACGTTTCGCCTCCGGGAGGCGATAGGGACGTTCCCTGACCACCACCCCAGGGTCCGTTATGATGTCGTGCTCAATCAGCGAGATACGGCCTGGCTTCTCGCTGACCACCTCTGGGACCGACAGGATCGCTTGTTCCAGCTCCTGCCATTGATGTGACATCAAATTGGGACCAAGGTTAAGGGCCGATTTTTCTGAGAAAAGGGAGAGGGTTGTACCGGAGTTCGGGTGGCCTTCCAGATCTCTCCATGGCTTTAATAAGTTCACATGGTACACCCTCTCACTCGGCCGACGATTTGGTTGTCTTACCAAATAATCGATGAGCCCTTTTCTTTCCTTAACCTCATAAGGGCCCTGCCAATGGGCCAGTAATTTGGAGTGGGAGGAGGGTACGAGCACCATCACCCGGTCCCCAGGTTGGAATTCCCTGAGGACTGAGTATGTCCGTTTTTAGGAGGTCAATACTCACTGCTTCCTCCTTAGGGAGGTTGTGATAGGACCGCTGCGCTATGCCTTTCAAATACGGCGCCAGTATGGACGCCCATTCCATCCACGGCCATTGATTCCGAGAGGCTGTCCTCTCGAATATCCCCAGATAAGATTCAATGTCATCTGCCTCAGAGAGCGGGTCGTTCGGAGGAGGTGGAGGCCGTGCAGGCTCCGGTCTTACCGCTTCAGCTGCAGCCAGGCGAGCTTTGGTCTCTTCCAGCTTGCGCTTCGTCATCGTTCAAGCTGCAGGGTCTGGAGCTGAGTTGCCATACTGGTCAATACGGCGTTCAGGTCCTGTCCTTCCGTCATTTCGGACACTCACTATCCTGCTGACTATGCCACTGTAGAAATAAAGCACAAAACAGCATAAAGGTTTGGGGTTTTCCGGCCCCGTATACTGTAAAGATTTTGAAATTTTAGTCAGATAATTTTCCATAAGCATACCAGACTGTCAAGATGATGAAGTGGGGAACATTTATGGAGTGGGTAGACAGAAGGAAGGGAAAGAACACGGAAGTGGTAGTACGTGGTCAGGGAGTCTAATTAGATTCATGGCGGCGCTGCTTCTTTCTTTCTGTAGGAACAAAGAGAGAGAGGTTAGTACCCCGCTTTTTCCTTTTGATATGAGTTTTCGTGCTGCAGTTCGGGTCCTTACGTGGCTCCCTATGTGCGCATGCGTGACAATATGTAACAATTCCCATGTAAATAACAATCTTTTTAAATAGTACATCCGCATCCCCATATGTGAGCAGCAGAGCCGCGAAGTGGCTAGCGTGTAGCACCTGCTCGGATGTTGGCGAGCGAAGAGAGCAGGGGGCAGAGCCACCTAGTACTTATATAAGTATTTCAATGTGATCAGATACAGTTATAACTAGACCTGAATAATATCATGCATGATACAATAATACTTAAAGCCCATGTTATTAGCAGAGCACATTTTTACTGTGCAACTTTACACTTTTTGTATTTTTCAAATTTAATATGAAGCAATAGCATCAAGTATTGTTCCCATCAGATTAATTGACAAGTTATAACTATATAAATCTGTATGATGCACTTGCACATTGTTCTTCAAAATCTAGGAGTACCAGTCATAAGAGTTAAGGTACCAATTAAATAGAACACTTGTGCAGTTGATTTAAGAAACAGTACATTTAGTGACGTTTAGAAATATGTAGTACTATTGGCTTCAATAGCAAGTAGTAGAATAAAAGCAGCAACATCCTGAAGTCTTGCACTAAATATTTATAGCTAGTAGTGGTGATTATTAAGAAGGTTTGTTGCCCCTCCTGACACTGTTAAGATCATGCTGTACCATCTAATAGTACAGGTGGATAAGCAGAAAACTAACTAGAAAGTTTGTAATGGTGATTATTGTTGTTATGTTGTTATTGTTATTATGGTGAAAGTCAGTAATGGTGATATCAGGGAAGGCATCCAGTTGTAAAAATCATGCTGAAACATCTATTGGAGACATCTAGGTAAAAGAAATAGCTACCCCATATAACAATTTGAATACCTATGGAAGAAAAAGAAAAGTTTAGATAAATATTAGGAGACAATTTAATTTATTTTTGAAAAAAAAAAAATAAAGGAAAAACATTTACTCACATTTCAGTAGCCCATGCTAGGAGACTACATAATATTCTTTTTTATTTACATAAATGTGAAGAAAATATTTTTTAAAAGTTGACAGTTGTGATCAGATCAATGACTTCATGCCAGATTTATAAAGCTCGAGACAATTTTCCAAAATAATGTATAAAAATGTACTATTTCATTTTGTGCAATGCTAGCTGAGTATCACAGAGTAATGATGTTTCCATTGATTTATACATTATATATGATTGCAGTTGTTTAGATTTTTATATTTTCCACTGAATTTTGACTTACTTATTATTAAATATTCACTTTGAAGGATACATTTCAATTAAAACATTTTCTTAAAATGTTTATATATCATTTGAAGTTGAACAAAATCCTTTGTTAGATGTCTATAATTCAGAAGGGGAAAACACAGCAACAATTTAAAGTCATTAAAAATATGAATATAGGTACGTTTCACTTAGTACCTTTGAGCTATGTTGCTCATAGCTGGAAAAATAACTCCCCTCAATTTATAATTTTTACATTCTATTACTGCACGCCTGCTACTACATAATGAGGGCAATTTTATAGAATTCATGTAATTGAGAGCTTTTATAAGGAGAAAAATGACTGCAGAACCAGCCTGGCAGACCATTGCTCAAACATTAATGGCTAAATTGTCACAAAATGAATGTGCAGAATCTATTGTGTTAGCTTCACTTCTGAAGTTCCTGTCTTTCCCTTGTTTGTGTAAAATAGGAATCAAACAATACCAAGTGCTCAAAAATAAATGTGTGTTGTTTTATAATTCATGGAAAGGTCATTTTCCTGGGAGAACATGCATGAAGTGGAAGGACTCTGCTGTTGTAATGTTTATATTTTTTCTTTCACTATTTTTTAACTATTGACTTTGAAAAATGGATCAAACTAATCATTTTCATATTTGTTAATTAGGCTTCTGCCGCTATTCGCATAAAATATCTTTTTTTTGTTAGTTTTTCCACTTTTCTTGTTTTATCCCAAAGACTAAATATCTTATGTTTTTTGGCTTTTTGTTGTAAACTTGTTTTGACGTTTGTGAGCCAGAGTCTTGTATATTGTGTATTAGAGACACTGCTTTTGCTGTTCTCATGTTACAATGCAGACGTGCTTTAATTATTTTTTAACTGAATTAATGTAGCAATCAGTAAAAAATAATCCATATTATATTCCGTGATCATATGGTACTGTGATTTCTGCTGGAAATGACTATGGAAATTCAAATGCTCTGTTTTTGTTGTTGTTACAGATTCACCTATACATATAGCTTGCATTTATATACACACATAAGCACATTTACTTTGCAATAGAAAAAGACACCTGTGGGTGAACGACTGTTGTGAGTGACAGTGGTCCCGTACCATTTGCCAAAAGGGAAGAGGGAGAAAAGTAACAGTGAAGGATAGCTGAGCTCTTTAGTTAACCTGTTTGCATGTATTTCTAAGGCACTGCATGTTGTATATATCCTGCTGGTAATATTCTGTGCTGCCTTCACCATCCTCTGCAGTGTTTTACCCCCTTGAGAAAGTAAGTACCATACCAGGATGTGATGAGACTTTAAGAATGGACTCGACTGTGCACCTGTAGAAGTTTGTGAGAACAGATTGAGAAATGTGATCTGTCCTCAGACATCTGGGAAAGCAGAGTCAAAATATGTTGTGCTTACTTGGTTTTGTTGGTTATGGTCATTCCAAGAAATTTAAAGTTGCTCAGTGTTTTAAAAGCATCCCATCCAATACAATACAATATGATCTGTCTTCTTCTTTCTGAAGTCCATGACCAGCTCCTATGCCACACAACATACGGTATTTTTCTATTATCGTGACGCAAATCATATTATTGTTTTTAAGATTAGGCATCCAAAGGGGACATTAACATTAGGGACATATAGGTAACTATGCTCCACCCCCACTAACTTTAAGGTTAGTATTTGTGGTTGGGATAGACCAGTCTAATAATCTAAAATCCAAAAATTAAGTAACCGGGGCAGTGACCACAACGATTTGCGTCACGATAATAGAAAAGTACCCAACATATTAGTTGAGCTATACTTGTTCCCACATGTTCTGCATCAGCCCAGTGGTCTGTGCCTAGTGGGAGGCCTGTGGGAGGTGCCTAGGGGGGCATCCTACTACATGCCTAAACCACTTTAGCTCAATTTGGTGAAGCAGCAGTTCTTCTCTAAGATCCTGCCATGTTTTTGAGATTGTGTTTAATTAGCACACCAATAATAAACGGGTAGCCCATTTTGGCCACTTGTACTTGTGTTCTGTCTTTTTCAGTCACCATCCAAAGTATGTGAACACAGGTGAATGCATGGGAATGTAGACTGGCCATTAAGCTGACAGCTTCATATGTGGACTTGGCTCTTTATTAATCCCATTGCCTGGTAAAACATTTGCAAAACTGCTGCCAATGCACATATTCATTGCTCATCATCTTTATATATGTACTTGAAATTCACTTGGGAAAGTGCTTATTACACTTTGCTGCAAACCAATCAGGTGTGTACTGGAGATTGCATTTCAATAAAGTGAACAGTATATGATCATCTACAAAATTCAGAGATGCAATTTGCAAACCTTAATATCCTGCTCATAAATAGCAGTCCAACACCCTCACAGAATGGTCATGACTTAATACCAAGTATCCAAAAAAAAAACTGTTGCTCCACAAATTTAGAGACTGATAGGCACATAACAACATCCCTACATTCAAATTCTCTTGTAGCACCCTTCACAAGATACCATGGGTTACATTGTCATAATGTTTTCTTAAGCCAACAAAGCATACAAGCTCAGTGTTGTCAGACTAACATGACCTCTCAAATATCTGTGGTAAAATGTAGAGTATTTCACTGTTACATGGTCAGGACTAAATCAGTGTTGCTCCTCCTAAATCTGAGGTTTAGCTCTCTGTTCCAGAAAAAAACAATACTGCATAGTCCTTTTTAGGGATTTTCAAGAGTGTGATGCTTTTAAAGTGGGGACCACCACTCCTTTCAATATTGAAAAGGTATGATAGCAAAAACACCCCACAAAATCCAATGTTTTCAATATTACCAGTAAGATTGCATTCACACTTACAGCCTTGCCACTATAAATATTTATAATCACTGAAGCTGTTGTATCCTGGGAAACATAATATTTAAAAAAAGAGAATGAGTGCAGCTGACAACAAGGGATGTGAAAAAGGTTCTTATTCTCTTTTGGATTTTCGCAAAGAATAAACTTGTATGTGAATGTGATTTTTGTTATGCACAATCCATAACTTAAACAGAAATGTATTAACAATTCACCACTTGGATTCAGAGCAGGCTTTAGATCATTTCCCTCCTAGGATTGTTACCTTTGCATGGTGGTGGGGTTGCATTTGTTAGCTTCTGTAATCCTTAATCTTTATGCTCCTAATAATGTTTCCCACTGCAAACTGGTCTAAGGCCTTATTTATCCGTGTTTGTTTTCTTGCATTATTGCCCCAGTTACATAATACAGTTAAGCTCCTCACAACAGTAAAATCCATTGTAGTCTGTGGTCCACATTTACATCAACATAGAGGAGCACAATGTGCATTTCTAAAATGTAACGTTAGTGCATTTCTTCTATAGGAAAACATACAACACAGTAAGACCTCCCTTTGCTGTTTTCTCACTACTGTTCTGTCCTGTTTCCTGTAAATGAGGCAGAGTGCATGTGTGCTCTAGAAGGTGTGGATACATTAACTAAATGTCTTTGATGTATCTTTTAGACTGTAGTCGAATTGTCATGTTTGCCTTCATTATTGGTAAATAAGGCATTGCACTACTAGAATGTCACAGCAGACATCTCATGGCTTAAAAAATATGTGCATGTAACAATAAATGTGTGATGCTTCGGTGCCCTCAGCCATGGACACAACCTTCTATTCGGACACCTTTTAGTCATGTTCCAAGATGGACCAGGACAAGTGAGGAGAAAAAAGAATTAAAGAACAAAGAATTAAAATATTCAAAGAAATATACAGTGCTTCAATAAATAATGCTTCTTTAAATACCAAACAGTACCTTTTGTCCTTTGGTGAACCAATACATAAATCCAATAAATACATACTTAAAAGTCTAGACAATCTTTCACAAAGTATACTGTTCTGTCCTAATCAGGACATCAGCTTAAATCTTCCTCACGTTGCCTGTCCCATCCCAGTCATTCACCTCGGCTGGTACCTGCAGAGCCAAACTCTCACCTCAACTGGTCACTGCAGCTCCTCAGGGAGCCTTGACCTTTGAAAGGATGCTGCCACTCTGTGGATCTGTCTATCAGTATATTGTTTCCAAGGCCTATGTCTCTAATGCTCAGCGGACTCGAACATCACCATACCCTGCGACCTCCACACTAGCTCATCAGTCCTGCTCCCTTTACAAAACTCACTAGCGCCAAAGTTGTCTGTCCTGTCCTTTCCTCCCACAGTGCTTGTCAATCCAGACATCCACAAAGAGATCACTTGCTCTCTCATTTTCATTTTCTAGAATCGGGTAGAATCGTCGGGTAGATGGGTCCTTTCATCGGATTGGCTGTCTCAGCTGTGGAATGGCCAATTAGGGGAGGCAGCTTCATGGCTGAGGTCTCCAGGACTCTAAACAAATCCAAATCATATTATGTGATATCATCTATTGTTAAATTCTGCTCCATACTTGTAATATTTTTATTTTTATACTGTATTAAGGATTACTTGTGTTCTGTTCAGTGTATTGTATTGTATTGACCCCCTTTGTTTTGACACCCAATGCACATCCAACCTACCTGGAAAGGGGTCTCTCTTTGAACTGCCTTTCCCAAGGTTTCTTCAATTTTTTCCCTACAAGGTTTTTTTTGGGGGGGGGGGGGGGGGGGGGGGTTCTTTGTCTTCTTAGAGAGTGAAGGCTGGGGGGCTGTCAAGAGGCAGATCCTGTTAAAGACCATTGCAACACTTCTTGTGTGATTTTGGGCTTTACAAAAATAAATTGTATTGTATTGTGTTGTATTTTCTTTGAATCACTTTCACATCCTATCTGTCTTTCCTAAGCACCAACCCTTTCATTTTGGGGCAACCCCGGCTGACACTAGTTACAATAATTATGCCACTTCTGCATAATGAACTAAAGTATGAGCGATCACATGCATTCTTGTGTGTGCCACTTTTTGGTGGTTTATCCAGCAGGCTGTTCCTAAAAACCATTAAAACCAATAGTATATTAATTCAATAAAACAGCCCTTGGATCTGTTTTGCCACAAAATGATTCCAAGGTTTTTTTTCTTTTCATGACAAAACTTCAATTACTAAATTACCAGATTACATTAATATAGTTTTCCCTGGAAATATGTAAGCTTAGAATTGTAATAAGGTTTAAGTTAATCTTTTGAGTGAGCAATTACTTTTGAATGAATTGGCTGACAGATGAAACAGCCAAGAGTATTCAGCAGCCTAAGTATTCAGAGCAGAACTCAAAATTGTGGAAGGTGTTTCAAATGGTATGTCTCCATTTACAGTACTCACCAGTTACAGAAAACACTGGAAATCAGTGTAAATACTTTATAGTAATTTAAACTGCCAAAAGAAGAAGAAACTAACCATAACTATAAACATAGAATATTGCAAACAAATACAATTTTTTTCTTTTGTATACATATGTATTTCTTTATTTAAATAAATTTCAAGGTGGTAAGCCCAAGGTATTTCCTGTTGTGAGCCCAAACTATTGTAGATCAAGGAGCCAAATGTTTAAGAAAGCATTTATTAACCAGAATGAAAATAAACAAATGGTATTTTTAATTAGTGATAATTACATTTAAACTTTGACTATAAGAATGTGTAGAACTATTTTCATAATTTGATGGAGTCCCACAGAATGAATCAAAAGTTACTCTTTAATAGTTCAGATTCCTGAAAATATATGTCATTATTGATCGGTGACATATGGTCGAGGAAAATTTGCCCTATGAAAATTGAATTAAATCTCATCAACGTTAGTTAGGAGCAAAGTCAGTAGTTTTAATAGTGTCTCTTTAGGACTTTTAATGTTTTCTTTATTGAATAACAAAATTTCAAATTGAAAGAAGTGCAAACAAGGAAGGTCAGAGTTGTGCTATTCTCTTTAAATGGAATGCAAGGGATATGTTGATTTATATTAGAATTGGAATTAGAAAGCCTTTATTTTCATTGAACCAGTACAATGTAATTGTAAAAGTAAATTGTGAAAGTTACACTTGTAAATGGTGTAAGTACAACAAAAAACAACAAAAAAATAATATAGAAAGCACACATCCTATAACAAATAAGTACTATACATAAATAAATAAGGGGTTGGAATTATTATCCACTAAAGTAATCATCGTACATACTGAAAAAAAATTATAACAGTTCTATGAGTTTTTAAAATTTTAAATTCTGATAGCCCAAGGATAAAAACTATCTGCAAATTTTTTTGTTCTACGTTTACTTCTCTTGTACCACATACCATAGGACAGTAGCGTGAACAATGAGTGGTCAGGACTGAAAGGGTCTTTAATAATGTTCCTGGCTCTGTGGAGGCATTGGGCACTGGAGATATTTTCCAGGGAGGACATGGAGCAGCCAATGATTTTTTTTCTGCCATGGATATTTCCCCATGCAGAGTTTTCCTCTCTGCTGCTGTACAGCCAGCATACCATGTTGAAATACAGTATGCTAAAACATTTTCGATGGTTAAGCAGTTAAAGGTCAACATCAGCTTCCCCTTCATTTCCACTTTCCAGAAAAGTCTTAGGAAATGCAGTCACTGCTTGGATTTATTGACCACTGTCCATGGCAGGTACTCGGAGATGTAAAATCCCAGAAACTTAAAGGAGGTGACCCTCTCCACCAGGTCCACATTGATGTAGAGTAGGGCTGGCTTTGCTCTGTGCCTCCTGAAGTGAATGACCATCTCTTTAGTTTTTCCAGTGTTGTGTGAGAGATTGTTCCTGGAGCACCACGCTGACAGCTTATGCACCTCGTCCCTATATGCTGACTCATTGTCACTGGTTATGAGACGTACCACAGTGGAGTCATCTGCAAACTTGATGATAGTGTGGCTGGAGTAATTAGATGTACAGTCATAAGTGTACAGGTCATATTGAAGTGGAGTGTGAAGGTGGAGGAGCTGTGGGGGCCAATTCTAACACATTGTGGGCGAACAGTGAGGAAATCCTTTATCCAAATGCAAAAGGAAGAGGAAAAGTTCAGGTTATTCAGCTTATCAATTAGTATGTTTGGGACGATTATATTAAAAGCCGAACTATAATCAACAAAAAGTATCCTTATTGGGTCTATGAGTGTTCCAGATTGCTCATAACTATATGGAGGCTTGTATTGATGGCATCTTCCATGCATGTATTTGATCTGTAAGAAAACTGGTAAGGTTCGATGTTGGGAGGGAGGTTTGCTTTAATGTACTGAGCAATGAGTCTTTCAAAGCATTTCATGACTGTTGACGTCATTGCAATCAGTCTGTAGTCATTAAGGTTATTGATGACTGACATTTTAGGGACAGGGATGATAATGGCTGACTGAAGTTGGGCAGAACGGTGGCCTGTGTCAGTGAAAGATTAAATATCTTAGTAAGGACTCCTGCCAACTGGTCAGCACAAGCTTTAAGCATGATTCCAATTATGCCATTTGGTCTAGTAGCTTTCTTTGGATTCATTGTCTTGACTACCCATCACACTTGATGTTCCTGAAAAGTAAGTGTGTCACAGCTGGGAGTCAATGGGGACAGAGTGTCTGTGTGAGACCAATTTACCTCAAAGAGAGCAAAGAAAAGATTTAGTTCCTCTGCCAATGAGGCATCAGCACAGATTGGCACATGTGTACTGCTTTTGGGAATGTTGATTTCTTGTAATCCTTGCCAACCCTGTAGTAAATTACTGTACTGTACTACTGTATCTTGCTCTGATAGGCCATCTTGTCAGTTTTGATGCCTCACCGCAGATTTGCTCTTGCTGCACTGTACTGGGCCCTATCCCCTGATCTGAAGGCAATGTATCAGGTTCTCAAGAGAGACTGAATCTCACTGGTCATCCAAGGTTTTTGGTTGGAGTAGACATGTATGTATTTATCCACTGTAGCCATATCTGTACAAAACTTAATATAAACTAGTACAGCTTCTATGAGCTCCACTAAGTCTAATTGTTTAATTATGGACCGTTCTGTGTATGCAAAACAGTCATGTAGCTGCAAGAGGGCTTCCTCTGGCCAGGTTTTGATGGTTTTTATAGTTGCCGTGATTTTCCTCTGGAGGGGAGTATATGCTGGGATGAGAAGCACTGAGAGAGGGTCAGAGAAACCCAGATGTGGGCTCTGTAGGCATGCTTTAATTTGGAATAAACATGGTCCAGCGAATTTTTCCCCCTGGTGGAACACTGTACAAATTGAACACATTTGTGGAGCACAGTCTTTAGGCATGCTTGCTTTGTTGATTATATTATGAGCTAATGTTAGCGTTAGGAGGAATATAAACAGCATTTATGATCACTACTGTCAGCTCACTTGACAGATAGAAAGGTCTGCTAAAAACTGTTATTGCTTCCAAATCAGGAGAGCAGCAGGCATACAAAATCTTACTGTTTGTACACCAGTCATTGTTTATATACATGCAAATTCCCCCACCTTTTTTCATGCTGGAGTCTTCATTCTTGTCAAAGTGGTAGATGTTATGGTTAGACAGCTGCCCTATGGTGTCCGGGATAAGCAGGTGCAGCCAGGTTTCCATAGTGATCATCACACAACATTCACAAATATGGACGTTTGCAGCCATCAATAATTCTAGATCGTCTAATTTGTGGACAATGGATCTGGTGTTTGTGAGGAAGATGTTTGATATTGGGGTAGGCCCACCCGGCATGCTTGCTTCTGCTTGCACTTCCAACTCCATCTGCGCCACCTCTCAGACCCTATATAAATTCAAAGAGCCCCTGGAGGTCTCACTATATCCTGAAGTATGTTGTGAATCCACTGGTAACTGTTTGTAATGTCCATATGGCATCATATTCCAATATTAAGCAAGTCCATATGACTATATGGATCCATCTTAGCACACCTCGCACATACTACATACACACACATTAACACAACCAAGCAAATAGAAAGCCACTGTGTCCATGCATGACACCATTTTACACTTGACTATGTCATTATCGTGTGTGCAATATTCCACACACTATCAAATTGAAATTCAAATTGAAAGGTCGTATTGATTCATTAGGTTATTATAGTAAGCTGGTACAAAATAATTATATGACTGCTTACACTACACACATCTGCCATTATGGGCACCTTGATGTAGCCCAAGAATTATTGTAAGCACTTGGAAACAATGACCTGGAGATGATATCAGAGGGATAAAGCATAAGAATAGGAATGCAACGGTCAAAACCAGGAAGAACAAAACACTGAAACATCTCAGAATATAAGAAGAAAAGGAAGGCAAATAGCCTTGGACAAAAATAAAGGTAAAACAGAAGAAGCCTGACACCAAACCGTTACAGATTCATTTGGCTGTGCTAACTACTACTAAGACTTCTATTAAACAGAGTTTTATCAAGTGAGGGATACCAAACATACCATCAGCTGCTATATTTATTGTATGGTACAATATTGCTATTCAGTACTTGCAAGGGAGTTTTCAATACCATGAAACTGAACACTATTTTAGCATTCATCCATTGTGCATCAATGACTCTTTGTGAGCATGTCTGTTTTCTAGATTTTTTTTGTTCTTGTTACACTGTATATATAGTCATATTTGTTTTGTAAATGTTGCATTTCTACTGTATGTTAATTATTAAACACAAAAAGCAGGCAGTATTACAAGTCCAGTTGAAAGGTCTTGTATCTTTCAGTTTATTTGACTGGATAACAAAATGGCAATGGTGCACTTTAAGCACATTCATCCTAAATCACTTGCATTAACAGTGACAGTAAATGAGCATAGTCTGCAAACATTTTGGTGTTTTTTTCAAGACACACTATGATGTTTTTTTTTCTGTCTTAAATAATCAAAGCAGGAATTTTTGTTTTCTCACTCACCACTAATCTGTAAGTGATTTTTCAGATATCACTCAGATTAATTAGCTTTATGTATGAATATTACATTTTGAAAATAGGTCAAATAAACATCTTAATTAATTCAAATGTCAGTGTTTTATATTATCATTGCTGCATAAGTATTCAGGCAGCTAGAAGAAGGGTAAAGTATTATCACTGGCTCCCTGTGTGTAATGCTAATCATCCAATGTATCTACAGAAAGAATTCTGAAACTGATGCTGGGTTTAACAAAAATGGAAATCCATTTAATTATGATACAAAATATAAAATGCCATAGCAATTTTATGAAAAAGCTAAACAAAATAGTAATTTAACCTTTAGTTAATCATTGAACTTTATTATTAAATCACAGATACAAACTAGTTCAGTGTGACACTGGTTAAGAAAATAACTGGAATGATACATAGATGGATGCAGACTGTATTCTGTGTGCCACTTACATCCTGAAGCTGCCTGCATTGTAAACACAGACCCGTATTTACTGAGGCATATCTCCGAAGAATAGAATGGAGGATAACTTAAGACATTTAAATCATTAACCCTGCAGGGAAAGGCTTTTAGTCTGATTAGAAGCAGCTGTTACATAAAGATTAAAACAGGCAATGACTTAATAATTCAATTTTGGCTGTCAGAGAATGCGATTGTCAATATGTAAGTGAACATCTTATGTAAGGTGATAGCTTTAAAATAGAAATGAAGCAGCTTTTCAAGATAGCAAATATGAAATAAATACAGCAGTTATGGTTGGACATTTAAAGTCTACTTTTCTGAACAGTAGCCAAACTTCAATAAGATTGACTTGTGTTAAGCAATTTGAGAAATAGTCCTTTTATGTGTCTTTGTTTGGCCCAATTGTTTCTTTAAAGTTAGTAGGAAATATAAGATTGCATGAACTTTAAATAACTATTGAGCCACAGAAATGATGATCATTTAGCTGTTTTATACGTTACAAAAGAAAAGATAGTTTAAAGTGTTTTCAGTATAATATAGGCAACAATGCCTGCTACAGTATTACTGAAAACCAATTGATCACATATTTTGAATTCTGATGCTTTAGTGCATGAACAATAACAATGATAAGTTTAACATGATGTTAAAAATTCAAAGGCAAAATTCTAAAAAGAAAAAACTTCCCTTAGAAAAGTTCAACATCTATATACTGTATATTGTAAAGGATGACCTGGAATGGTCCTGAATAGCATATGATTGTCTCTTTAAGAGAGCATTTATGGTTCTGGGTTGCAGGGGCACTTTGTGTTAAGAAAAGTTCAAAGAGGGTGACCCCACCATTTCTCAGGGCCATTCTGGATTATGGAAGAAGTATTTTGCTGGGGTTTCTTCCAGAATTCCAGGCGTTAGTGAACTAGGACTAGAGCAACAGTCTGACTGAGTGGAGGAAGAAAGGAAGGTCTGATCTATCAAGGGAAAGGTGTGAAAGTGTTGTCATCAGGGTTATTTTTTTAACTTAAGTGCAGTAATAGTAGGCAGTTATATTGTGTTTAGTTAAAACCAGTGTGCCAACCAAGATTTTGCTTTTATTATTTACAGTAATCCCTCCTCCATCGCCAGGGTTGCATTGCAAAACCCCCCGCGAAAGGTGAAAATCCGCGAAGTAGAAACCATATGTTCATATGGTTCTTTTTATATATTTTAAGCCCTTATAAACTCTCCCACACTATTATAAACATTTCCCGCACAATTATACAGCATAAACCCTTTGTATTCTCTTAGATATTAGGTAAGATTCTTTTAAATTATGTATGTAAATACAGTTTATATACAGTAAAACCTAAATATTATTTTAAAGATATCGAGTGTCTCCGATATCACATATGTTACAGCCATTACGACAGACAGGCCACCAGCAATAAATACGTACAATGCAAGAAAAATTGTATACAGTAAAATGTGTGTACAGTGACATTAAACTATGTACATGTAATAAGTACTGTACGTAGATAATTAATTATGGTTACTCACCAACAATGACACGACGACTTGTCCGATAACGATGAGTTTAATTTTACTGCACAACAAAGGATAGCGTTATAACTCTTCTAAAGGAGCCTCTTCAGGCGACTGTGTAGCACCACTGTTATTCTTCTTCCAACACTCTTCAATCCAAATCCCTAAAGCAGATTCCATCCAGACTACTGCCTTATCATGTCCACTTGCAACTCGTTTTGCACCCTGGTTAAAGGACACTGCGGCCGTAGATCTTATATGCTTTTCCTCCTTTTTTAAATAAAAAGAATCGTGGACTCATTGATGCCGTAATGGTGTCCTGCAGCGGTGTAGCTGTTCCCTTCCTTCAACATATCCAAAACTTTTACCTTTTCTGCAATCATTAGCATCTTCTGTTGCCGCTTGGACACGGCCCCTGAAGCAGTAGCAGGAGCACGTTAATACTGAATGAGTGAGATGAGACTTCCTGGTTAATGCAGCACTCTGTTGCTGAGCCAATCAGCACACAGGAACTTAACTGTGTGCTCTTATTAGGTAGCTTCTCAGTCATCCGCCAATAGCATCCCTTGTATGAAATCAACTGGGCAAACCAACTGAGGAAGCATGTACCAGAAGTAAAAAGACCCATTGTCCGCAGAAACCCGCGAAGCAACGAAAAATCCGTGTTATATATTTAGATATGCTTACATATAAAATCCGCGATAGAGTGAGGCCGCGAAAGTCGAAATGTGATATAGCGAGGGATTACTGTATTTTGATTCTCCGTTTTCCTTCTTGCATTTATCCCATTCCTTGCTCATGTTTTTGGCTAATAACTCAGCCTTTTTTACCATTCTGGTCTCGTACGATTTTGTTTTGGGAATGGGGACAGTTTAAACACTTACTCCATGTCACTATATCTACATTTCTTTATCTGTAATCTGTGTCTATTCTAGCAACAGTATATACAGTATAAATATATACCTTATATTTGCTGATTTTATATTCTCTCTATCAACTTTTCCTAGTGAAGGTAGCAGAGTTGGATAAACTTTGCTACTCTATGCGTACAAACTAAACTATTATGAACACGATAAAGGAATCTTGTGCAAGATGGAAAAAAGTCAAAGATAAAGATCAGGTGTCTCATTTATAAAATTTTGAGTGGATTCTAATGAGAAAATGTTCATGCACCAAAACACAGGAAAATGTGTGTGCCAGAAAAATGCTGATTTATAAAACCTGGCATACACACATTTCTACCAACTATTAGAGATGGCGGAGACTGATACCATCACCCCTTTTTCTCTGGAGGCGTGAGATTCAAACTCAACTGAATCAATGTCATCTGTTGAATCACCTGCCCTCTAGTGACATGGGTGAGTATGAAATACGTACATTCGTTTTTAAAGTCCAGGGGCCTCATGTATAAATGGTTCATACGCACAATAATGCTGCCTACACCCGTTTCCATGCTCACTTCAAGATGTATAAAAGCTAAACTTGGCATAAACCACACACATTTTCACACCACCCTTACCTGGCACCCAGCGTCAAAGCAGTGCTACTGTTCCTGTGTAGTTTCCCATTCTTTTTTAGATTCACATCCGCAATGTGGCTTTATCAAATACACTGAAATTAACCACATATCGTTTATAAATTTAAGTCATCTGATTTTAATCATCCAGTAACAATATAATGGTCCACAGAATGGCTAAACTATTGCAAATACCACAGCTGCTTTAGCATTGTTACTCCCAGTGCACCACTAAGAGTATTCTGAGTATGGAATCACAGCTGTACAGCAGCTAATCGGAAAGCTCTATGGCAGGCTGTGTCGAGAGCACAGAGGATTATTAGGATATAGCATATACCCTATAGGACATTTATAGCAAATGCTGCCTCAGCCATGCATACAGTCTTTTTGTATTTCCCCGATTCGATAAATGCTTCAGAACCTTTTCAGCACGAACCTCGAGGTTCAGAAACAGTTTTATCCCAAGAGTTATAAACACACTCAGTCTATCAAGTGCTCCTGATAGAACTGTTTGTACTTATAAGTACAATTATCTCACTGTAAACTTGCACTACAGTTGTAATATTGCACAACCTAAGCCACTTTATGAACCATTTGCACTATCTGCACTATATGTACATGTACTGTATATTGTACTTATACTTTCATATTGTGTATTTTCATTGTTTTTATCATATTATTATTACTATTACTATTATTGTTATTTTATCATTTTATAGGAAAAAAGTTTATGGAGGATTTGCATATTGAATCTCATTTTACCATGCAATAACAATAAAGGAATTCAATTCAATTCAATAGAAATTAGCTCATACTGTATTTACAGATGATGACGACAGGCTTCTAAGTCGATGTAGCTATCTTCTTAGAGCTCTTGATATCTTTTTTAAGATGAAATGCATATACAATATGTATATTACATTATGCAGATACTTTTTAAACTTAATTTAAATAATGTTAACTGTTAATAATTATATGTGTGGGCATGGATTGGCCCTGCGTAGTGCTGTATGCTTGTTGGGACTGGATGGATAGATGGATGGAATAATTAAACATGTACTACAAAGATATTTCAATGTTCATTAAATTTTTTGAAGAATCGGTGTTTAAAGTGCAGATGGTTTGACTTTTATTAAAGAGCTTATTGTGTGGTGATTGGTTACATAGTGAAAGAAAAGGAAGGACAGGAATTGGAGGTAAGTATAGGATATTTGAAAGAGACAGTACTGTTGCACTAAATTATTTAATCGAGGGTTGCGCACGGTGCAGCAAGCATCTTGCGGGAGGCAGGAGCAATCTCTGGACAGGGCGCCAGCTCATCGCTACCACTACACCACCGTGCCACCATGCTTAATACATGCTTTAATTCTTTTCATCATGAAAATGATATCAAATATATATCTTAATGTGTAAATTGTTCAGAGAGTTGTATGAGCATAATGTATTCTGTGTCCTGTCGGTTTAAGAAGCATGTAGTGATTCACACACAAACAGCCCATAGAAGAACACATACAATACGAAGCATTTAACGTAATACTCTAGTAAAATTAATATTGATTTTAAGATTAAGTTTATGACATTCTACTTTAATGACAAAATAAACTACGAGATTAAATGGACATTTCAACCTTTTTCTTTTCTCTGTACCCTTATACACTTCTGTATGACACTCAGACAGTGGGCTACGACTTGCCTATTCCGGTTGACTTTGATATCTGAGCACTTCTTTTTTATTTCAGGCACTGTGCGACTTTCTGAACTTGAACTTTCGAGTTTCTCCGCCACTCTGTATCACTCCCTTATGTTGTTTATATCACTGCTTAAACCAACAAAGTTTTTCCATGCGTGTACTTTGCATTCGCTGAAATTCTGTTTTTTCACATGCTTTTGTCATCGCCTTTTAACCAAACACTGAATGGGGAAGGTGATATTTACAGTATATTGATTTGCATATTAAAACATGCAAAATTTTGGGAGGAGTCGGGGTGGGACAGCAGGCATGTGAATGTGTGTTACTTGGAAAGATTGATAATGAGGCCTTTGGACCCATCTTCAGGGATATTGGCTTTCAGCCAGATGTTCTTTAATAGGTCAGTGTGCACTATGGTAGATATGGTGAGGTCTGCTTTGAGCATGCCAGCATGGATGGTGTTGATTCCCACTGCGTTCCCATTCTTAAGTGCTTTGATGACACATGTGACTTCAGCCTCAGTTTTGGGCACTGGTGTTAGTGTCCAGAACATTCGCTGCTGGTAGAAGTTTGGCAGGCTTTTCTGGCTCAGGCCTGTTGAGTACTTCACAGAAATGTTGTACCCATCTGTTGGCTTACTCATGTTCAGTTGAGAGAGTGTTGTCATTCTTGTCTTTAACTGGGACAAGCTGGTTCTTTTTACCACCACACAGCTCTTCAGTGATCTTATATACAGCACTAAGTTCATCTCTTTGTGCGGCATGCTCAGCCTGGCTAGCTACAGTATCTCCTCTTCAAAGGCTCTTTTATCCTTCTTGGCACTCTTCTTCATTTCCTTATCTTTGGTCCTGTAGGCTTTCTAGACTTGTTCTTGGAGCCTTAGTGACTTAGTGCTGAGCATTTTGTCTTTAAGTTGTTTCCTTTCTTCCAAATGTTAACTGCTCCTTGTATTTTCTCTTCCTGTAGCTTAAGATCTTGATGGGTGTATCGACATAGGCCTTGGTGGCCTCCCACTTCATGTTAACATCTAGATTCCCTACTGGTTTGAGGACACTTAATTTGGGCAGCATCTAGCTGTTTACATCACTGACTCTCCTGTTTTACCTTACAAAGAGTTTTATGGTACTTTTCACTTTCTGTTGATCAGGATTTGGTCATCCTGGTTGATTGTGTAACCATAAGATGTCATCTTTTGGATGTCCTTGTGTTGGAAGATGGTGCCTGACCACTAGGTTGTTGTCCAAGCAGAAGTCAATGATTTTTCTGCCATTGTCAATTATTTTCCTACAGCCTTGGCTTCCCATAGCTCTATCACAGTTGGTGTTGTTAGCTCCAACCTTGGCATTCATGTCACCCGTGGCCAGCAGCATATTATGACAAGGGACTTTAGAGATGTGTCTTGTAATACTTCAAAGCAGTCTTCTTTGTCCTCCTCCTTCTCCTCAGCTTCATTTGTTGGTGTGTAGCAATGAATGATGGTGAGTTTAGATTGCTATGAATTGAAGTGTGCTCTAATCATCCTCCCTTCAGAGAATGGTTCCCATTCTCACAAGGTTTTGGACTTCTTCTTTGAGACTATGAGGGTCACAGCATGAAAATGTTGACTTTCATGCCCAGAGTACAGGATTACTGAGCTATCATTGGTCACAAGGCACCTTGAGCCTGACCATCGGCACTTACTCACTCTCATGATATCTAGTCTGTATTTCTTAATCTCACTGAGGACTTGTGCTTTTTTTAATGCCTCATACATGGTTCAGACATTCAATGCTCTAATGTAGATCTTGTGTTTGGGCCTGAGCAGACTGTCAGTCACACTCCTGCATTCCCAATGTTGGCTTTTGTCAGAAGCGGTCATTCTGCCAGTTGGCCTTGTCGTTTGCCTCAAGTCCGCTGCAGGTTCTGTGTTGTTATTTATATCTGAATTTGTCTCAGTGTCTGTTTTTTACAGGGTGAGGATGTTGGCCCCACACTCAACCCCCAACCTAGAGGACCAGGTGTTATCCTTAGTCTGGCCCTTTGCCTGAGACCAATCAGCATGGTTGAACGTACCAGGGACCTGAGCCCCCACTGACATAGCTCCTAAGGTCACTAGGACATGTAGACCCCTCCACCACGACAAGGTGACAACACAAAGGGTGTGACACAAGACACAAAATGATTACTGGGGAGTTTATCGACAAAACAAGTAAAACACTGAAATGCTGATCAGCAATGTTAATAGACTTAGACTGACATAATTATAAAATCTCGGATGGGTTTATCTCCACCAAGTAGGAATACCTCTAGGTATTAAAATACACAGCTGGCCTCAGTTACTGTAAAGAAAAACATGACCAGCTCAAATAATAATAAGACACTGTTCAGAGGAGCAGAGCAGAGAAAGAAGATAGAGGAGGGAGGTTTTCTTTCACGTTCCCGTTAACAAGATCAAAACAAAAGATGTTCTTTTTTTCAGTTTAACTTGAACGGCCTTACGCATGTGTGACAAAAACATTAAGGGCTTGGCAACGCATACCCATTTGGTCACTAAAGATATTATCATTGGCAATGCTGCAGATATCATAACCATACATAACCAAAGCAAAGAATATGACCCAAATTAAAGCCCTTATGTTTTGGAGGGTATCTAGTACAGAGATTACACCTATCCTTGCCTGTGATCATGAGTTGTGGAGGGTAACAAAAACACTGAAGTTGTGAATACAAACAATTAGAAATAAGGTTCCTTTAAAGCATTGTGAGGCCGTGTAATTTGACAATCTAGGAGAACTCTGTAATAAAGCTGTTACTCCTTAGGATTCTGTGTAACCACTTTAGAGGGTTTTATTTTTAATGAGAAAGCCTCTCAAAGGAAAGATATTTACTTAAGTATACATAGACAGAAAGAGTAATAGATGCGGGTTAACACTCCAGCCCTTTCAGCAAAGGTAGGCATCATATGCAGCAATAGGCAGAGCAGCAGCTGAAAATGCATCTCTGAACATTATGATATTAAGATGTACTACATTCAAGTGATCCATTTATGAAAAATATAAAGAAGCACAGTGCTCCAGGTTATTTAAATGCTTCTCATAGCATCATGATCATTACAGCATGGATACCAAATAACATTCATGTGAAGTAAATAGGCTTTGCTTTGGCTAGAACTGTATAATTCCATGTGAACAGACTAATAACACAAAGCAGTTGTTTACAAAGATTACTATATGATATTTACACATTTCCTTTTGTCCTCATAGATTTCCTGTATAAACTGTGACACTGCAATTGGAACACGTGAATTCTCCCAATGTGTTTAAAATGAGAATGTATTATTTGACATATTTGACATCCATCCATCCATCCATTTTCCAACCCGCTGAATCCGAACACAGGGTCACGGGGGTCTGCCGGAGCCAATCCCAGCCAACACAGGGCACAAGGCAGGAACCAGTCCTGAGCAGGGTGCCAACCCACCGCAGGACACACACAAACACACCCACACACCAAGCACACACTAGGGACAATTTAGAATCGCCAATCCACCTAACCTGCATGTCTTTGGACTGTGGGAGGAAACCGGAGCGCCCGGAGGAAACTCATATATATATACATAACCAGCTATGTGTCATCAAGAGCAAAAAGTCAGTATGTCTCTCCTGACCTACCTAGGAATGCAATAGCTAGCAGAGTGTTGTAACAAAAGACAAAAGAGATCATAAAGAGTTGGGGCACCAAATGGTGAACCCCGTATAACTGTTGACAAAACAACAAACATCAATTCACAGTAATTATGAGAATGTCTCTTCAGACGCGAATCAAAGAGCTAACTGAAGATGGTGGATCTTCTGCTTTTAAATCCTTCTGGCAGGAAGAGGTGGCTGGACACTGGAAGTGACGTCAGCAGTGGTATAGCTGTCAATCTCCCAGTCTGCAAAGGGAGGAAGAGGAAAAAACATTAGCACACAGAGGCAGTCCATACAGCAATGGGGAATTAACATCACTAGGGCCCTTAATACTGTATGTCCCCTATGCATTTGTGTCTGTTGTTAAAGTAATAGGAATCTACTTCCTATGACCCTAATTTGGATTAAATGGATGAAGAAAATGGATGGACATTCAAATACTTGCCTTAAAGGTAGGGTATTCAGGTTACATAATATTTACATATAAAGTTTTCAATATTTATTTCTGTCAGGGCTTAATCCTGCAATACTTTTCGAAACAATCTATATATATAATTCACTAAGCCACCGACAAGTAGCCACCCATGGAAAGCATGCAAGACAGCCACGCCCACCAACTCTAAGACCATTGGATACGACGACAACTCGCAGAGCCACGCCCACCAACTCGGACGCGACGCCTCATAAAACACGCCGTCATTTATGTTCGTCTGTGCTACAGTCCACATGCACCTCTAAGCCACATTGACTTTTCGGTTACGACGCACGACCGCGTGCACCATCGCAAACTGTTTTACACACTACATACAGCAATTCACATCCGCGACAAACATGCGTCTTCTTAGATGGTCCTGCAGGAACACAGAAAATGTTTCCCTGCCCACCAACACTCCTTATTCCCCGGCCTGCGTCCACCCTTGCTCTCTAGGAATTCACACTGCCTGCTCATGTGCCCAGACGCTACAACTCACCGACCACCCCGTAAGTCGCTTTCATCTGTGCTAGGAGTCCACATGTACCTCTGAGCCACGTTGACTTTTCATTATTCTTTTCGGTTATGACACCCGACCGTATCCACCATCGGAAACCATGGGAAAGGAACAACGAAGCCCCGCCCAGAAACTCTACCCCTCCTCCCACGTGATAGGGAATGCACCTCAGAGCATTGCCCGCCAACTCAAACAGCTCATCAGACACATACTCACTCGCTTTGGTCTGTGCTGCGGTCCAAATCCAGCTGTGAGCCACGTTGACTGTTCATTTGCCCTACATGGCTACCGCTTCAAATGTTTTTTCATGGAAACAACAGTTCTTTCAATGTTATACAGATTCCTCCATCAGGTAACTGCACGCGCTACACTGAATGGATCAACGTGTGTCTACCTGGCACAGAGAGGCGTGGGTAAACCGTTGCATCCCATTCGTGATGGAAACCGAGGCTTGCAATTGTTCCCCACAAACGAGGAAATCCCAGTAAGTGCGGGTCATACGCTCGCACTGATTACGTCCCTGCCCTTTGTACACCCCCCCCCCCCCCCCCCCCTTCTCTACTACCATGGTCGAGTGACACAAAACACGGCGTCAATCCAGCTGTAAGCCGCATTGACTATTCATTTGCCTTCCATGGCCACCGCTTCAAATGTTTTTCATGGAAACAACACTTCTTTCAATGTTGTACAGGTTCCTGCATCAGGTAACTGCATGCGCGCTTCACTGAATGGATCAACGTGGGTCTACCCGGCTCAGAGAGGCATGGGTGAGCTGTTGAACCCCATTCATGCTGGAAACCGGGGCTTCCATTTGTTCCCCATGAACGAGGAATTCCCAGTAAGTGCGGGTCATACGCTCGCACTGATTACATCCCTGCCCTTTGTTCACCCCCACCCCTCCCACTACTACCATGGTCAGGTGACACAAAACACGGCGTCAATCCAGCTGTGAGCCACGTTGACTGTTCATTTGCCTTCCATTGCCACCGCTTCAAATGTATTTCATGGAAACAACACTTCTTTCAATGATATACAGATTTCTGCATCAGGTAACTGCACGCGCGCTACACTGAATGGATCAACGTGTGTCTACCCGGCGCAGAGAGGTGTGGGTGAGCCATTGAACCCCATTCGTGCTGGAAACCGGGGCTTGCATTTGTTCCCCACAAACGAGGAATTCCCAGTAAGTGCGGGTCATACGCTCGCACTGATTACGTCCCTGCCCTTTGTACACCCCAGCTACTACCATGGTCGGGTGACTTGGTGGATTATATATAGAAAAGCAGCCAGAATCGCAAAGAACAATGAAAAGTCTACGTGGCTCAGAGGTACATTTGGACTGTACCAGAGACAAAAGCGAATGAGGCGCTGTTTGGAAAATGAACAGTCAACGTGACTCACAGGTGCATGTAGACTGTGCAAAGATGAAAACGACTCAGGTGACGAGTAGGGGGTGGGCACATGAGCAGGCAGTGCATACTGAATGGGCGTCCTTCCCTTCTCCTCCCGTTCTGCCCTCCGCGCCCGAGCGCCGTCCACCCCCGTCCCTCGCTCTGGGAGGAGAAGGCGCGACGGCGGTCCTCGAGTTTTCAGTCACGGACAATTGTATGTTGGTTCGTACCGTGCATTGTTACAATGTTACTTTTATTGGTGGTTTATTAAATTACAGATTTTTCAAATGTTATTTTTTACCCTATGCTTAAAAATCATTAAAAAAGTGGCCTGATTATGCGGTGTATTCTACGCCGCAGGTTGGCTAGTATAATCCTATTACACACCAAATTCAAAAGGTGCATGCAACACGAATCTCTCAAGGATTTTTATTTTAAGCAGTTCCCTTTTTAAATGTTTGGTCTTAATTTTTCCTTTGAAATATTATTTAATGGTAAGATGTTTTAGAGAAAAGACAATTGTATAAACATTTCATTGTAGAACATTTATTCTGAACCACTGGCTTTGTTTGAAAGGCTATACTGTATATAATTACAAAACATTTTTGGATGATTGGTGCAATATTTTTTGGTAAATAAATAACCAAAAAAATATATTAACAATCGAATTTGTGGCTATGTGATAATTTTATTTTATTCTTTCCACTAGAGCATTTTAAATGATGCAATATATGTTGAAGAATGAGTGTTAATCTGTTGAGAAAGAGCCCATAACTCACAGGATAAGATTATAGATTAACTGGGCAATCAATCTACTGAGTACATCTGTGGAATGAAGGAAGTAAGACAGAATATTCAGAGAAAACCCATGTTGACTCTGGGAGAATGTGCAGACACAGTGTCTAGGCTAGGGGTTGAACCTAAAGAACTGTGCTTCTCAGTGTCCATTGGAAAAATTTTGTATATATCTAACAATAAAAAAATTCAAGATAGGTTTTAAAATTTTAGTACTGTAAATGTGTTATTTTAAATTATAAATCAAATATGTAATAGTATGTTTTTTTAAAATTTTCTTAAAATATATTATATACTAGATAATACCAGGCTTCGCTCACTGAGTGCAAGGGTAAAAAATAAAATGTAGTCTATAAGTTATTAAACAGTAAAACATTAACATTTAAGAAGTAAAGATACATTGAGCACTACTGTAGTGGTTTCGGGTAAACTACATTTCAAAGGAGCTATAACACAAGGTAAGTAGTAGATCCCTTGTGAAAGGCGCTACACGACCGCTGTGGTATAGAAATTACATTTTCTATGTGATCATCCAAATTTTAGCCTGACAACCTTGCACTACATGCCTGTGATTTACTTGTTAAAATAATTAATCACAAAAGCAACCTTGAATGTTGTTGGGTTTTAGTGACCCGAACTTACCTTAAGGGACAGTAAGCAGTTGTGCAGGGCAATTTACAAACAGAGTCCTGCTTCGATGGGGCCGATTACACTCATTCATTTCCACTCTCCCAGGAGCCGACAGGGGACTTGAAGTGTCACAAACAGTGGGAGAAGAGAGGACGCTGCCTGAAACTGCAAAGCTCTCGACTCGGCGGAGCAGCCCAACATTCCGCGCCTCCCAGTGTCCACTTTTTTCTCACAACCCCTCGCAGCTGAAGGCAGTCTCGTTGTCACATTGTTTACAGCTCAGTGCAGTTAAAAAGTAGAAAGACGCAAAGCTGTTTTCCTCATCTCTTCTACTATCAAGTACTGACAACTAAAAAAAAGTTGCAATGTGGCAGCTTCAGTGACAGTCACGTGGACGAATAAATAAAACTTCTTTGTCAGAACGCGCCTGGCTAGCTCTTGTATTATAATATGCTCTGTGGTCATAGGTAATTTCCATATCGTGTGGTCATACGTAATTTCCGTTTCATACGTAATTTCCATATCACGTGGTCATACGTAATTTCCGTTTCAAACGCAAAATTGTGGTCATAGGTAATTTCCATATCATATGTTCATACGTTATTTCCGTTTCATACGTAATTTCCATATCACGTAGTCATACGTAATTTTCGTTTCAAATGTGAAAAGAATTTTATATATATAGATTTTTACATATATATATTTATAGGGGGGCACGGTGGCGCAGTGGTAGTGCTGCTGCCTCGCAGTAAGGAGACCTGGGTTCACTTCCCGGGTCCTCTCTGCATGGAGTTTGCATGTTCTCCCCGTGTCTGCGTGGGTTTCCTCCGAGTACTTCGGTTTCCTCCCACAGTCCAAAGATCCTAAATTGTCCCTAGTGTGTGCTTGGTGTGTGTGTGTGTGCCCTGTCGTAGGCTGGCACCCTGCCAGAGATTTGTTCCTGCCATGCACCCTGTGTTGGCCGGGATTGGCTCCAGCAGACCCCTGTGACCCGGTGTTAAGATATAGCAGGTTGGATGATAACTGACTGACTGACTGACTATATGGGGGAAGGCAGATTATCGATTGCACTACCTCCCCCAAGGCGCTAGATGGCAGCTACACTGGAGTGCAGCAGTACCCCGGATTCCCGCAGGGCACTATTGGACATGGAGTTCAACAATTCAGCCCTGCTGGGTACCGTGGGTGCCGCCAGGGGTGTGGGAAGACGGTGGGAGAATAAATTCTCACCTAGCCCAGACGTACTAATGGATCACAAGGATGGAAGCCCCAAAGTAATTCTGGACTGATTAAAAACCTTAATTCTCCATCTGACTCGGAAGTGCTGGCAGGTCACATGGATGAAGGGCAGAAACACTTCCGGGTCAAGGACTATTTAAAGGACTTCAGAATACCCAGCAGGCGAGCCAGAGTCGGGTGGAGGTGGACAAAGCTTGCTGGGAGATGTGAAGGAGAAAGAAGAGAGAGAATTGTTTGGTATTATTATGTTATTTGATTGTATATTGTAGCTGTGGTGCTTGTGGAGCACTGTACAAGAAGAAGAAAAGAATTAAACAACTTCTTGGTGCTTTTAACCTGTGTTCTGTGTGTCTGCCTGTTGGGTTTAAGGGGTAGCAATGACCCCAAGTGTTCACAATTATATATACTGTGTATATATATATATATATATATATATATATATATATATATATATATATATATATATATATATATATATATATATATATATATATATATATATATATATATATATATATATATATATATATATATATGACAGGGCGGCACGGTGGCGCAGTGGGTAGCGCTGCTGCCTCGCAGTTGGGACACCTGGGGACCTGGGTTTGATTCCCGGGTCCTCCCTGCGTGGAGTTTGCATGTTCTCCCCGTGTCTGCGTGGGTTTCCTCCGGGCACTCCGGTTTCCTCCCACAGTCCAAAGACATGCAGGTTAGGGTGGATTGGCGATTCTACATTGGCCCTAGTGTGTGCTTGGTGTGTGGGTGTGTTTGTGTGTGTCCTGCGGTGGGTTGGCACCCTGCCCTGGATTGGTTCCCTGCCTTGTGCCCTGTGTTGGCTGGGATTGGCTCCAGCAGACCCCCGTGACCCTGTGGTTCGGATTCAGCGGGTTGGAAAATGGATGGATGGATATATATGACACCCCTCTGTTTTGTTTTCAGTTGCACACATTAAGAAGGCTATAGAGGAAAAGCAATGTGTCTTTAACCTCCTTCTTTTGCAGTGTGGATAAAACCTTTGACCTCAGTGTTAAGGAAGGTATAACATAATGAAGAAATTGTATGTTCTTTCAGCTTTTCCAAAGTGTGAGGCCAGACCAAGTCACTGGAAATATGTAACCCAGGGGAAGTGGAAACATATACATAACCAGTTATGTGTCATTGAGAGTAAAAAGTGAGTCTCTCCTAACCTACCCAAGAAGTTCATTTACCAAAGTAGATTTCTTTCTTCCACAGTCTTCAAGTCTCTGCAATTTCTCCAACAACCAATAAAGTGCTCTCTGATGGCTATGTCAGTGAAAAGTGCTCTGCCATGTTTTGCCTTGGAAAGAACAGTACAGCAAGTTTTCAACAATCAACTCCAATGCTAACTGTCAGTAGTAAAGTACATGAGATGTGTACACGTTTTGGCAATGAAACATTAGAAAAAAGCAGAAAAAAAATACACAATGATAATGGCATAGAATGTGAGAGAGCATCCTTTTATACATTTTATTGAGCTGAATATTTGTTAGACAGCTTGACTCTTGAAGCCTCTTTAATATAACACTTCATCTTTTATATGTGGTACTATTATTGTGCTGAAAAACAAAATAAATGTTTTATTGTATTCAATGGAGAATACTCCTGTCTGAGCATCTTATTACCTTCAAAGGGTGTGACCTACTCCTATTCTAAAGCACCACACAATGTATCTGAATTTTACATTGTTTTATTACTAAGGGTGTTTCGAGTGACATGAAAATAGTGGATTTTGTTTCTGATGTATGTATAACCCACCACTGTGAATACAACAAAAGTCTAGATATAATATGCCTTGCCATTGGTGAAACATGCTGATCACTCTCCTTAAGACTAAAGTTCATAGCCTTCCTTCAGATTGCTGGAAGTCACACTGTGGGTGGTCTTGGCTTGTAGCCACATTAGTTGGTTAGATTTAATGTCATTTGTGCTGACAGCCAAAGATCAGTCCCTTTATCAGCTATGATTACCCATAATCATACATAGAATTTATTGACATGAGTCATCATACCATTTACAATCAGATGAGTTTATATTAAAGATGTTTGTTAATGACATTTCTTATAATAATAGAGGACTACTGATTGGATTGACCAACATAAATTGAGAGGCAGTGGTCCTCTAAAACCAGATTTTATATAAGATAACATTTGTAAATCCACTTTTTCCAATTCAGGGTTACAGAAGGCTGTAATCTATTTAAGTGGAATAAAATGCAAGGCAGTAACCAATATTTGCAGGGATGCCACTCCTGAAACCAAATTAGTAAGTGTTTAAAATCACTTTTGTAAGAGAAGTCTGAACTGAGTGAATTATACCATTCATCAAAACTTGACAGTGCCCATTTATTTAGAAGTCTGTTACTTAATGGAAGGTGCTATACAAATATAATGTATTATTATTACTAATTAGCATTATTATGGAATACTTCACAAAAAGAATGTGTTACACACTAAAAGTAAAATTATTTGAGCAATGCTTCTGTTGTTTCAGATGCATTAGAAGTGATTCAAAAATCATCCATTCATTTCATTAGATTAGATTAGACTAGATAAATTTTACTAATCCCATGGGGAACTTCAAACAAACACAGCAGCAGAATCATACAAAAACAAGAATAAATACTCACAGAACAGATAATACACTCAATCAATCAATCAATCAATTAACTGATGAATAAATATAAATAAATAAATATAATCTTAACAAGTTTATTGAGTGGAAGCATTGAATTGCCTGATAGTAGTGGGCAGAAAAGACCCCCCAGAGGTGGCTTCTTAGGATGCTTTGGTGGCTGAAATTGTTTCAAGAGAGCGCCTCCTGGAGGGGATGGAGGGTATTTTTTATGGAGTTTTTCAAGGAGTTAGGTGCCAAGCTGAGGAGCAGAACTGACAAGGTAACGCCAGTCCAGGTAAGATTGAGGAGATTAGAAGGCTTAACACGTGTCTCAAATCTTGGTGCAGGGTAGAAGGGTATAGGTTTATGGGGCATTGGGACTCCTTTTGGAACAGATGGGATGTGATGGGTTACATCTGAACTGGAGGGGCACCAATGTATTGGGGAGGCGTATGTGCAGGCTAGTCAAGTATTGTTTAAACTAGGGAATGAGGGGGGAGGGAGTTTAGGATAGGCCAGGTTTAGATCTATACATGGAAGAACAAACAATGGTGTAGAAATAAAAAAGCATAGTAATGTAAATTCTAAGCAAACATTTAAATGTAGAAGGAGTAACACATTAAAAATAGCTTGCCTTAATGCTAGAAGTATCAAAAATAAGGTAAGTGAGTTGGAGTTATGTAGCAAAGCATAATTATGATATTATAGCAATAACGGAAACCTGGCTAAATAACAAAGATGGGGATGAGTGTAACATAGAGGGATACACATTTTTTAGGAAGGATAGACAAAACAGAAAATGAGGTGGGGTTGCTGTTTATGCCAAACAGGATTTAAATGTAAGTCCTCTTCAGTTGGATGATGAGCCCCATCTTAGTGAGGACATGTGGCTTCGACTGGAAAATATTAGGGAAAGAGGTCTTATTTTAGGAGTGTGTTATAGAGCACGCAATTCAGACGGTAATTTCAACATACATCTTTTTAGTAATATGTAAAAGGCAAGTTTACAGGGAGATATTATAGTCATGGGGGACTTTAATTATCCAAATATTAACTGGGATAACCTTGCAGATGGAGCAGCACAAGAGCAGGAGTTTTTAGAAGTAATCAGTGACTGTTTTCTACCACAGCATGTTAAAGCACCAACAAGGGGTGAAGCCTGTCTGGATTTAGCATTTTCTAATAATCAGGATAGATTGAGGGTGTAGAGGTGATTGAACCACTAGGGTCAAGTGACCATAATGTAATACAATTCTCAGTATTTTGTGAGAGTACAGATGCAAAGACTAAAATTGTTAAGTTGAACTTAGGGCTAATTTTGAGCAGATGAGACAATGTCTAAGTAGGATACACTGGGATAAGCTTTCAAGTGAGAAGACAGTCGAGGAGCAGTGGAGCAGGTTTAAAAATGTTTTACATGTAATGCAGGACAGATACATACCTAAATTTGGAATTAATAGGGAACAAAGGAAAACTCCACAGTGGATTAATAAAGATTTAAAAAAGAAGTTGCAAAGGAAAAAACTGCTTTATAAGGCATATAAGACTAATGACTGCAAAGTGAATTGTAGAGTGTATGAGAACATGAGGGCAACCATTAAGAAGGATATCAGGGAGGCTAAAAGACAATTGTAGGGGAATATAGCAGAAAAGGTGAAAGAAGACCCTAAGAGATTCTTTCAGTATTTTAGTAGTAAAAGAACAGTTGAGGAGGTCAAGTGCATCAGAAATAGTAAAGGGGAATTAAAAGATACAGACAGTGAAATAGCGGATGCCCTAAACTTACATTTTTCTGAGGTGTTTACAAGTGAGCAAGTTGATAACCTCCCAGAGGTAACAGGGACTACTAAGGAGGTACTGAGGGATTTGGAAATTGTAGAGGGAGAAGTGCTGCTCAGATTAAATAAGCTGAAATCAAACAAATCACCAGGACCAGATAATATTTACCCTCGAGTTCTTAAGGAGGCTAGCGAGTACATATATAAACCCTTGCCACATATTTTTAGGAAGTCACTGCGCACTGGAGAGATTCCGAAGGACTGGAAAATGGCATATATCATCCCATTATATAAAAAGGGTGACAGGGCAGCAACTATAGGCCAGTAAGCTTATCATGCATCACAGGAAAATTAATGGAAGGAATTATTAAGGATAAGATTGAGCAACACCTGGCAAGGACAGGAGTTATTAGGAATAGTCAGCATGGGTTCAGAAGAGGGAGGTCATGTTTTACTAACATGCTGGAATTCTATGAGGAGGCAACAAAAGGATACGATCAAAGTGGAGCATATGATATTATTTATCTAGACTTTCAGAAAACATTTGATAAGGTGCCACATGAGAGGTTGGGCATCAAATTAAAAGAAGTGGGAGTTCAGGGTGATGTTTTTAGATGGTTGCAGAATTGGCTCAGACACAGGAAGCAGAGGGTGATGGTGCGAAGAACCTCATCAGAGCTGGCCGATGTTATGAGTGGTGTTCCACAGGGGTCAGTGCTAGGGCTGCTGCTATTTTTAATATATATAAATGATTTAGATAGGAATATAAGTAACAAGCTGGTTAAATTTGCAGATGATACCAAGGTAGGTGGATTAGCAGATAATTTGGAATCCGTTATATCATTACAGAAGGACTTGGATAGCATACAGGCTTGGGCAGATTTGTGGCAGATGAAATTTAATGTCAGTAAATGTAAAGTATTACACAATAGGAGTAAAAATGTTAGATTTGAGTACACAATGGGCGGTTGGAAAATCAAGAGTACACCTTGAGAAGGATTTAGGTGTCATAGTGGACTCTAAACTATTGACTTCCCGACAGTGTTCAGAAGCCATTAAGAAGGCTAACAGAATGTTAGGTTATATAGCACGATGTGTGGAGCACAAGTCCAAGGAGGTTATGCTCAACCTTTATAATGCACTGGTGAGGCATCATCTGGAGTACTGTGTGCAGTTTTGTTCTCCAGGCTACAAAAAGGACATAGCAGCGCTAGAAAAGGTCCAGAGAAGAGCGACTAGGCTGATTCCAGGGCTACAGGGGTTGAATTATGAGTAAAGATTAAACGAGCTGAGCCTATATAGTTTAAACAAAAGAAGATTAAGAGGTGACATGATTGAATTGTTTAAAATTATGAAGGGAATTAGTACAGTGGATCGAGACTGTTATTTTAAAATGAGTTCATCAAGAACACGGGGACACAGTTGGAAACATTAGGAAAATTTTTCTTTATACAAAGAACGATAGGCACTTGGAATAAGCTACCAAGTAGTATGGTAGACAGTAAGACATTGGAGACTTTCAAAACTCGACTTGATGTTTTTTTGGAAGAAAAAAGTGGATAGGACTGGCGAGCTTTGTTGCGCTAAATGGCCTGTTCTCGTCTAGAGTGTTCTAATGTTCTCATGACGGCATCTCCAATTTAAGCACATTCATGTATAACACTTGCAGAATTTTTCAAAAACATTGACTAAAATATGCCAGTAGCTAATCAAATCTGAAATTTATTATTCTACCATATTCCTGATCTTATCACACATTGCTTTTTGTAATTATAAAGAAGAAGGAACATGAATCTTATTGCAGCCCAGATGCTGTAAAGTGGAGACTTGTTTCCCCTTCAGTGTCTTCCTATATAGTACACAGACATGTTAAATTGTGTGAATGTTTGAACTGGTGACTTTTCTAAAGCCTGATCGTGGTTTTGCCCATATGATAGACTCTGGGTTTCTCAGCTCTCCACTGGAAAAGTGATTTAAAAAACTGATTAAATAAAAAATGCAATATAATTTTATTCATAATAACTTACATTTACCCTGTCAGTTTCAGCTGATATGTTTGCTTTCTATGAACTGATTAGACATTATTGATCATTTGTCTTAAAAGACTGCACCAGTAAATACATGTTTAGTCTGCTAGAGTGTTAAGTGGTCCATGATTAGTGATGTATTGATGAAAACAATATACTCATGTCTATTAAAATAAGTAGACATTAATGAAAAAAACTTTGTAAATGAAATCTTGGTTAATGCTCTTCAAATGTGATTCATAATTAAATATTAGACTATTGTGGACAGCCCTAAACCTAACCTCTTTTGAAAATGTAGCAAATTAAAACAAAACATATTTCTGCTAAAACTGATAGCTGTTATGTTACAGCCAGGGGTTGTTTCCTAGCTTATGTTTATTTTCTGCTGTATATTATTATTTTATATTTGTTTTTATTTTATTCTAATTTTTGTTAATTCTGATATGTTTATGTATTATTTAGTATTTACCTTTTGTGTATTTAAATTATTTAAATGCATTCTTTGTGTTATGTAGGCAGAACCCCAAGATGAGCAGCCACCATGACATCACATCCAAGAGACCACCCTCCACTATGTATTCAGGTTGAAGAGACAGTATCATAGGAGTTTGTAGGGGAAAGCATCTTAGCTGTGAGTTTTGTAATGATTTTTTTTGCAGATTTACTGCTTCTGTTTTCATATTCTGAGTAATGGATAGAGTATTTAATATTTTTACTTTGGATTGTCTTTTGAGGCACAATCTTTTGCCTCATGTTTGTACTGTTTTGACAGATTTTGTTAATCTTTTGCTTACTTAATACTTTTTTTGAACTTAAAAAAACACATCTTTGATTTTGTTCTTCAATCCTGAAAGTTTTACGGGCATCCTTTCCCTTAAGGGACATTTTTGTGTTTTTGCGACATTATAAGATTTTTTGACCTTTTAATGTCAGTCCCCCATTTTGGGTCTGTACAGGCCTGAAAGCCTGCCTTTTGAGTTTGTGTTCTGGCTGCTCTGGGTGAGTTCTGTTTCTGAAGGAAGACAGATCTGATATATAATGAGACAATATAGCCTGAATCTGATCTTTACTGATCTTGATCTTGCAGCAGGTTTTTCCAAGCCATGTTTGTAAGAAATGTAAAGATGTACATTTTACAATATAAAATAAATGACCAAATTTGCATTTCATGATCAATATTGTAAAGTTTGCAAATGAAGGCAATCAAAGTGTTTATTGTGAATGCATATGCAAAATGTTTTCATAATAATAAACTTCCTAAACATTCACATGAGTTTAGTAGGTATCTACTAGGCCAAATGCTATCTGAATTACATGACTTTCAATACAGTACATTTCTGCTAAGCACGAAATAAAATATAATAATGTGTGAATGTCACTAAGTTTATTTTTATTACTACTTTGTAGGAATTCTCAGCCAAGTTTTATAATTTACCACTAATTGGTCTTTTATATGAAAATTATGCAATTCTTTGATCACTAAGAAGAGTCTTAATCAGATATTCTTTTGTACTCTGCATAAATTCTAAGTTAATGCCAAATTTTGATATTTCTACTGTTTCCTGATCCATCCTAAGTGCATTTAGCTATTTAATGAATATCATGCTACAAGGATTATTTTGCTGAAAATAACGCCTCAGCCCCTGAATTGTACTAATATATATCCAGCATTTTCGGTGTTATAATAACCTTAGACAAAAGTTTTAAAAAGGCATCAAATGCATTTCTAGGTAGACTACTATTTACTGTTGTCAGAAAAACGACCATAAGACATCGAGAGGGTTTGGGGCAGCCACCCGTATAATTGTTCCCGGCTGCAAAACGGATTAAATAATAAAGACATGTTCATTCAACTGAGTCCAAAACAGAACTGACTCTCGGGAGACAAGATGGAAGCTTTAAAGGCCAGTAACGGAAGTGATGTCATCAATACCGGAACCGGAAGTGATGTCATTGGCTGCCCCAGAGCTGGGCGGGATTTCCCTAGAATGGTCTGCCAAGATCGAGAGGAAAAATTAGTGCACTTCGCCACCCCCCGACCTGGCGTGGAATCACATGTATTTAAGCCCTTTAGCTGTCTCCTAAATACACGTGTGTGACACAGTTTATTTTCTCAAAGTACAGTACCAATGTGGAAATATTAAAATAATAGACAATACAATACAATACAATAAAATAAGTACCACATAAATTAGCAAGTTTATAATGTAGATAAAAATTTTGTATTTTACACAAATTAAACTATATACTGAAGTTAGCTAACATGCAGGTAATATGGTGCAGTGGTTAACATAACACATTTGTACTACATGGTTTGAATTCCACCATAAGCTCGCTCTGTTTCTCTGATTACTTCATTATGTGCACACAACTGGAACATCCAGGTCTTATAAAACGACTTGGACAAAAGTGTCTGATAACTTTATAATGATAATTATAACACTAGTTAAAGAAGTGGACATTTCATCTTTAACTTAAAACCAGAGAAGTGTGATAAACCAAAAAAACATTACTGCCAATTTAAACACCTCTGTGATTTTTTTGATAAATGTTCTGTTTCCTTCTAGACAATTAAAAAATAATAATACCGCCCTTATCAGTTTAGTGAAACTTTATCTGTAATGTGTCATATGTGCAGGGAAATGATTTATTATTTTAAATGTTTGACAGCAGGTAAGCTCTTGCTGTCCTAATACTTTCATACAGGCACTATTTGTAGTTATAATTTAGGCAGCTTTAATTGCGGTAATTAATTAATGAAAGGGAGCAAATAATAAAGCTCTTCTCTTTAGACAATAATGAATTAATTTAATTTCCATTTCACCAACAGCTGTTCTGCATTCAACTGTGTCAGGAAATTTCATTTATAAATAGTAACCCAAAAATTGTATTATCCCATGTCAAACACTTTTAAATGGGTTGGAATTGTTGGAGATTAATGTGTGAACATCTGCCGGCAAAAGGAAAGAGGACCTAATGTATGATTGAAAAAACAGTGTACGCTCCTTCAGTAACAAGTACAATTGTACAAGTAATTGAAAATTAATTTATATTTTATTTAAACATTCTCATATTTACTTTGCTTGTATAATGCTGTGGCTTATGTTCTATCGGGTGCCCAGACAGGTGCCTAATGTACCATTAAGAAAGGACACCAAAAAATATTTGAGTCTTCAGTGATTATTTTAGAAATTTGTAAATTTTCCCTAGACCAGGAAATCTCCCATGAAGCTCCTCATGACCTTAAATATTTATAAGTGGGGTAGAAAATAGACAGGCTGCTCAGGCTAACAAAGAAGGTAACCTTTGTCAGATGACAATTCCAGTCTTATTAAATTAGATTTTCTGTGATTACAATTTATGTTTACCCATGCATTGAGCACAGGAAAAGAATTATTAGCTGTACAGCTTATCTGAACTGCGGTGGGCTGGCGCCCTGCCCGGGGTTTGTTTCCTGCCTTGCGCCCTGTGTTGGCTGGGATTGGCTCCAGCAGACCCCCGTGACCCTGTGGTTAGGATATATAGCGGGTTGGATAATGGATGGATGGACAACTTATCTGAAAGTCTTTTGAGTGATTGTGGCGAGAGTCCTACCAGCCCAAAAGCAAAGCTGAACAGAAGGAGATGCTACCAGATTCCTTGTATGTTTCTTTGTCTCTTGTGCTCTATCTTATGGCCTATAAGACTAAAGTCACCCTAATCTGTGCAATTACATCAAGGATGAAAGCAAAACTAAACAACAATAGGAAACATAATAAAACCTGACTTTTTAAGCACATGGGAAAACATCATAAAGACAGCAGCTAAAAAGTATACACATGCAAAGCATACATTTTGGAATGATTTGTACATGAAAAATAATAGCATAGACAAAGTAACTAATACAGTGGCATAACAGTAAAACAAAATGCAAAGGATAAAAAATCCTTTTAACTGTCAATGTGATGTAAGGGAAAAGAAAAAAATGCATCCTGACTGTATCTGTACCCACACATTTTAGATTAGAAAATGCGATTTTATGTAACATTTAAGTTTGTGTTTTGATCTGTGATAACAGCTTACATATGAGGAGTCTTATATCTAGGATTTTTATTATGTTTAAATAGCTTGGGACATTACATAGTACTTAATTAAGAGGTGTGTTTCAGGAGTTTACCATTTATTTAAAGCTGATTGGTGAAAATTAAAATTTATTGAAACGTGCTATATAAATTAGCCTAACTAATAAAAGGAAGCTTTTCTGTTAGATTTCTTCACTCTGCCATGATGGTTTGAAGAAGGCACAAGAGGCCTCCACCTATAGGCACAAATAAAGGACGGCCATGTTTTGGATTTCACATGTAATGATGGCTCAAGTCTCTTCTTTATTTATTTAGTATTTTACTCCACAAGTACTTCTAATTATTTTTGAGAAAATCTTCAAATCCGTGTTTCCTGATTGGGGCCATTTATGAATTAGTCAGATGGTTAAAATGACTGGCATGCAGTATAGAAAGTATTTACTCCCTTGGAAGGTTTCACATTTTATTGTTACACAACATTAAATGACAGACAGATTTAATTTGATTTTTTTTATGCTGATCAACAGAAAAAAGGGTTATGATGTGAAAATAGATTTAAGTGGTCCAAATTAAATGTAAAACACAAATATAAACCCTTTCAAGTTGGTTTTTAGAAGCTGAAACTTTGGCAGTCATTCCAGCCCAGCTTTGAGTCTGCATGTTATCAACTTTGCATATCTGGACACTGCAATTTTCCTCTTTCTCTTATGCAAAACTGCTCAAGCTCTGTCGGAGATCATGAGTGAACAGTTTTCTTCAATTCCAGCAAAAAATTCTCAGTTGGATTGAAAGCTAAACTCTGATGCAGCCACTCCATGACATTAATATTGTTGCTTTTAAACCATTCCTGTTTAGCTTTGCTTTTGCGCTTGGGGTCATTGTCCTGCTGGAAAGCAAATCTTCCAAGGCACAGGTTTCTTGTAGATGGCATCAGGTTTTCCTCAAGGAGATCTGTTTTCACTTTGATATGTGTCAATAAAGCCTGTGGCAGGTGGCCGGGTTCCATGCCCTTCCGGGATGCCCCTGCTGCATATGTTCTGGGGGAGCAACCATGGGCAGCTCAATACCTCCCCCAGGATGCTTGGTGGCAGCCTCCCTGGCTGGCGGTGATGCCTCAACCTCCCGCAGGGCTCCATGGGAGATGGAGTCCTCAACAGCCCGGTTGGGAGCTGGGGTGGCTGCCAGGGGGTGCTGCATAGATTCTACAGCCCAGCTGGACAACTCTTCAGCCCCACTTGGAAGTGCAATTGGAACCAGGCGGTCAAGCACCTGGAACACTTCCGGGTGGGCTATAAAAAGGACTGGCAACCACCACTCTGGACCAGAATCGGGAGGAAGAGGATGAGGTTGCCTGGGAGGAGTGGTGGTGCCAGAAGAAGAGTGTTTGTTTGGTGATTTAAGTGCTTTTGGGACTGTGTTGTGGCTGGGGGGTTCACAGGGAAGACGTGAGTCTGTGCCGGGTCAGGCGCTATACTGCGTCAATTTCACAAGCCAAATTTAATACACTGTGATTCAGAGATGTATAACAATAAAATGTGAAAACTTCCAAGGGAGTGAATATTTGTATAGCCACTGTAATTACCAAATATAATGGTGAACCTATTGATTAAAACTGTAAAATAAACCATCACGCTATACCTCAATTCTTACCAATTGCTACAAGCTTTGGATAATGACCAAACGAATGAATTTGCTGGTATAAGTGACTAAAATGAGGTTCATCTACAGGACTGCAGAACTAAGGATTTATTATGGAGTGAAGACCTGACAACATGAGAGAACCTTGAAGAAGAGACACTGCTGAAGCAAATTAAGATTAAGATCTGTACTGAGATAGTACAGATTTGTAATAACTATACTCCTAGTTGCCATTGGAGGTATAAAAGGTACAACCTCCTGGGAAAGCCTGAGGAAATATTGGAAGTCCCAGCATATTTAGTAAATACAATGCTATTTTTTTCTTGACGTCTATGACATTAAGTTAAGTTATATATCCATTCATCCATGCATTATCCAACCCGCCATATCCTAACTACAGGGACACGGGGGTCTGCTGGAGCCAATAAGTTATATATTTAAATGTATTTTAAATTTTGTGTTATTGCCCATGAAAGTTTTTTCTTCCAAGTTTAGTATGCTACAGTGAATGAAACCATGAGTTTTCACTATTTTTATTCTTCACATTTCTCTTTTAGTATTGGATGATTCATTAGTGTAAACAGTAGCAACTTGGATAGTGTTGATGCAGAAAATAATCCCTGTGAATATCAGATTAATGAACATGTTAATATAGTGGTTTTCAGCTGAATGCTGCAGATGTGCACACAAAGCACTAGGAACATAGCTTCTTATGGAGCACAGATTTTTTTTCTTTAATTACACTATTCCCAAATTAGAAAATGCTTAACAAATTCGCCAACGGAGACTCTCCTGGGAAGTTTAGAGAACGAGATGAGATTCAGTTAAGATTTGTTTTTGGTTCATTTATACTTTGCATGCCTTGACAAAGTGTTGTGTACAATGTATGCTCATTATATTAACACACAGATTCCACATAATGTGAACCTACTACAGAAAAATAATATTTTAGAGATTATATACATTTAGTAACACTTTTACTCACAGGTTACATATGTTGTAAGTTTTTTTTTTTGCTCAAATTAGAATAGAGAAATAATTTAAGTGTCTTCTCTTCTGCAAGAATTCAGAGTAATACTTCAAGTTCTAAGAATATTTTCAAATGGGAGAGAAGGGAGTACTAGGGTGTTGTAACATGTTAGCCATTATGTAGTGAGAAGTCAAGCAAAATGACTCCTTTTATTGGCAAACTAAAAGATTACAATATGCAAGCTGTTGAGGCAACTCAGGCCCCTTCTATAGGCAAGATGTAAGATGATTAGCCAATAAAAGATGTCATTTTGCATGACTTCTCAAATGAAGGGATAAATAAAATAGCAAGTGCTCAAGGCAAAGGATGATGTTTTATAGCAGTCATGAACAGAAAGGATCATTGAAGCATGTACAATAAAATAATTGTTTGTTTCAGATTTGCATAAACCTTAAAAAAGTGGCAAAACATCTCTTTGATGGTGCCTGTGCCCTGGACGCTACATAGAATTACCCACATTTAAGAAGGCCAGGAGCAGTGTAAGGAACCAAGTTCATTACAACCCTAAGAATGTCTATAAACATTGGCTTACTGGGAATTAAATGGCACAGAACTCTATTCAAACATAAAATGATAGGAGAATCTGGCTAAGAAAGGTTTATCATGTGATCAAGAATACTGAAAGATTCGTTTAAAGCAGGCACGTCCATTTTGGTGTTGCAAGATGCTAATGCTGTGGTCTCAAAACTCCAGAATTCATGGGTTACTATCTATGTGGAATCTGCACATTTTCTCCATGTCTGTGTGTGGTTTTTCAGGGTATTTTGAATTCTGGTACAGGTTTGTTCATATTGACATTTCCAAATTGATCTTCTCACTTGAAACAGCTAGAGATGGATTTGGATTCATGTGAGCATGCATTTGACTGAATAGACTGGAAAAATGAATTATCGCTTTTTTAATTATCTGCCTCCCATTAAATTAGCTTGGTAGTCTCCTCTTACAAGGTATCTAATATATTACTAATAAATATGTGTATTTATAGTCTATAGATATGCACAGAATTAGATAGTCATCAATCCATTTTTTATTTTTTTCATAAGAGGGCCAAGATTAACTACACAGGATTTTTTTCACCACTGCTGTCACCGACTGTGCAACAAATTTAATTAAATTCGACTTGTTCACAAAATCCAGCCATCTGACATTAGCTTAAATGTATTTGTTACCTCATTTTAAGGTCATTGAATTTCTTTGGTCTGCTTAAGGGCACCTTCTGATGCAAACTGGAGATTCGCATGTTTTGTATATACATGTACTGTATATAAACCCTCTAACCTTTTCCTTTACATAGCTGGCAAGATGAATACCTCTGTCTGTAGTGAAGTCAACCTTTCCGCGCCTGCTCTTGATTTCAATGTAAAGTGTAAAGCTTTGACACACTTTGCCAGGGGCAAAAATCCGTTGCCTTGTTCCATGAGTTAAATATAGTAAGAACTTGTGTCCTCGTTGTCAAGATGAATTGCTCAAAATAATATTTTATCCTTGCAAAGTGAGCCATCATCAGTCAGAACATTTTTTAGCCTGTGTATGAGAATTCTGAAGTCTTTTTCACTTTTATTAAATGCAGCACGTGTACACCTAGTGTTGATAAAAATGGAACTGCTTGTTGCTATAGCTTTAGCATGGAAAACAAGATACTGCATGTATACATTTTAGACTGCTATAAAACATTTTGGATGAGTGAAGAATTACAAGTTCCAGACAGGGAACTTCCTTCTTATGTGCATTAAGAGAAAATACAAATGCCCAATGGCATGGAGGGAACAAAGTAAACAAATCAAAACAGCCCCAGTTGGGCTTCATCTTAGGTTTTTGCAGTATCGCAGCAGCTCTGTGCATGTCATGCTCTGCTCGCAGAGTGACACCTCCCTCCGCTGTCCAAATGATATAATAGCTGTATAGGTGTCCTCACTGGGTGTCTTCTCTGTGCTGTGGGAGAAATAGAAGAGGACATGATTAGCGACAGCGCCTCTAGTCAACCTCGGGTGGTACCACCTACCTTGGAGGACCCCTGACAGTGATCCGCAGACATGTACAACATCCAAATCTGTAAGTGAATTGTGTGATTTTATTTGTTTTTCATATCCTCAAAATGCTTAGACCCATTATTTACTGAATTAAAAGATGTTATAATTCAACTTTGTTCTTGCTATCAATTGTAAATTACTTGAATTTGTATTTTGTGTTGAAAGACTAAAATTCTGATAATAGTTTATGTAGGCACAAAAAAATATTGTATAACAAATTTGTAAATGTTATTTAATTATTTTTCTGCACAGTTTGATTAAACATACCTGCAATCACATGAATTCTGACTCTCAGCATCCGTCTGTGACAATGCTACGTCTGCTATGAAGCTGTATTTGGCACATTATTGCATCCACTAAGAATTTTTCAGTGCATATAAAGTAGCATTTAAAAGTCGATATGCATCTGTCACTAATGGAGTCTTGAGTTTTCTGAATTTGTTTGTCACCTTCAATTAATGTCCTAGCAAAAGAAAGCAAAGAAAGAGACACGAAAAAGCACTGAAGGAAAGTGGTTTGAGAATCTGGCAAAAATAAGATCTCCAAGCTTTGTTGGTTAATGGCAGCATGGGTCAAGTTTTTTTCAAAAGTAATACTTTTCAACTGTTTTGTGTGTGGGGGTTTTTGTTCCCCCTTGTTTATCACAGTAAACTTTTCATAATTTTATTGTACTATTTTTGCAATTCTAATAGGTATGCCCGGCTAATTCTCTCTGAATCTAACTCTGGCAGAAAAATGTCAGTTTAATGAGTAAACAATGTTTGTTTCTAATCTCATTTTTACACATGAAGTCACCACGGCATATCTTTTTTGGTCTCAGATGCTGCATTGAGTAGTCAGTCAACTGATTTATCATCTCTGGTATTCTCCATTCTAAAGAGACAGAAGAAAGCCTGCTAACCTGATATTGTGACTCATTCCATGCTCAAAGGGCAGAGTGAGTCACTAGGGATGGTCATTAATAAACTGCGTTCAGCTCCTGTCAGAAGCTCTACTCTCAGCTGAAATGATGGGGAATTACAGTGCAAAAGATTTCTTTGAAATCATTTCACAAAAGTTCCAATTTGTATTAAAAAAATGAAGTTATTTTTTAGATATACTGAGATCATCACTAGCAGCTGGTAATAAAAAGTGATATTGTGTTGCATGGTCTAGCTCCCATTATTATATTGTGTTGTGCAGTCTAGTTCTCATTGTTATTATAAAATCTACTTTTTTTTTACTGAATTTTAACTGAATGCAAATGTTAACATTTTTTGATAACTTATAAAAGCTTTTGCCAATATTTATCCATCAATATACTGTGAACAATGATCACATTTATATAGTATGCTAACAAAACATTACATTCCTAAGCCCATTAAATCCAATTTTGAGTCGCAAGGGATCTGCGCCTATGCCAGCAACACAGGGCATAAGGTAGAACCAGCCCTGGACATCAAGGGACCCAATGAAAGCCCCATTCCTACACATGGAGCTAAAAGTGAATCGCAAATTAATCTTACACGCATATCGCTGGGGATGTTGGGAAAAAAACCAAAAAACATATGGACTCACTTGGAGAATGTGCAAACTCAACATGGAACCTAGCTGGCTGGATTCAAGCCTAGCAAGATGCATCTGTAAGGTAGTAGTGCAGTCCACCATACCATCCTTTCTTAATATCATCAAAATGCTAATTATATCATCCTCTTTTTGTGCTATTAGATGTTTTGCAACTGCTATTGCAAAAGCCTTAAATCATAACAGACTCTCACATTAGTGCTTAATTGAGTTGAAGACATAAAGCATAAACCTAAAATAAATGTTAACATCTGTTCAACTGAGTTCATTTCAAATGCGCAACACACATGCAAAATAATTCATGTAGTCTGAAAAATCTTGCAAAATATAGGTCATTTCTCCATCATGGTGCCAATATATCTGCCGTATTCATAAAGTTGGCTTATGCTATCATAAATGTTTAGATTTTATTTCCCTCCACTTGAACATAGCAAGGTGGGCTGTAAAAACAGTAAATCAAGAAATTAAACAAAAAAAGAGAGGACAGCCTGTAGTCTTCTGAGCTGAACCTCTTCACACTTATTAGAGCTCGGCTTCGATCAACTGTAAGAATCGCTCTGAGTGACTGAAGCATTAAGTTTTAAAACACAAACTCTCATTATGGTGTGACAGCTGCTGATCCTGGAGAAAAGCAGCAGGCCAATACTGGTGCCGTTCTGTACCTACAGTAGTTTTAATGAATTTGCCTATGAGTGGAATTACTAGTGTGAAGCATAGTCTTTTTTTTCTTTGCACACACTAATAACTTGCCTCTTCCTTTTCTTTTTGAGTTCTCCCAGTTTTCAAATGTAGCATTTCTTCCTAGGTCTGGAACACTGATTTAAATTGACCTTGGACCATACTGTAGATATGGTTGCCCCTGACTCTTATTATCTGTGTGCTGTGGCTGTTTCTTCATTTAAATAAGAAAGAAATAGCCAGACTTGGACCACTGGGATGTGGGTTTTCCCATAAAAGGATTTCTGGATTCCTAAAGTAATTTGCAATGTAGATTGAAAATCCAGAATAACAAATAGAAATGTGTTTCTATTTACAGATGTGGACACATTTCTTCTACACAAAAGAAGAACCCACAATTGTCTCTGAAATAACTTGAACCTGACAAAAGTAATTGGGACTCATCATTGTTTATTCTGTATTTAACAAAAATCAGATTTTGTTTTAAAGCTTTACTTCAAAAGAATACAGTGGTGTGAAAAACTATTTGCCCCCTTCCTGATTTCTTATTCTTTTGCATGTTTGTCACACAAAATGTTTCTGATCATCAAACACATTTAACCATTAGTCAAATATAACACAAGTAAACACAAAATGCAGTTTTTAAATGATGGTTTTTATTATTTAGGGAGAAAAAAAATCCAAACCTACATGGCCCTGTGTGAAAAAGTAATTGCCCCCTTGTTAAAAAATAACCTAACTGTGGTGTATCACACCTGAGTTCAATTTCCGTAGCCAACCCCAGGCCTGATTACTGCCACACCTGTTTCAATCAAGAAATCACTTAAATAGGAGCTGCCTGACACAGAGAAGTAGACCAAAAGCACCTCAAAAGCTAGACATCATGCCAAGATCCAAAGAAATTCAGGAACAAATGAGAACAGAAGTAAATGAGATCTATCAGTCTGGTAAAGGTTATAAAGCCATTTCTAAAGCTTTGGGACTCCAGGGAACCACAGTGAGAGCCATTATCCACAAATGGCAAAAACATGGAACAGTGGTGAACCTTCCCAGGAGTGGCCGGCCGACCAAAATTACCCCAAGAGCGCAGAGACGACTCATCCGAGAGGTCACAAAAGACCCCAGGACAACGTCTAAAGAACTGCAGGCCTCACTTGCCTCAATTAAGGTCAGTGTTCACGACTCCACCATAAGAAAGAGACTGGGCAAAAACGGCCTGCATGGCAGATTTCCAAGACGCAAACCACTGTTAAGCAAAAAGAACATTAGGGCTCGTCTCAATTTTGCTAAGAAACATCTCAATGATTGCCAAGACTTTTGGGAAAATACCTTGTGGACTGATGAGACAAAAGTTGAACTTTTTGGAAGGCAAATGTCCCGTTACATCTGGCGTAAAAGGAACACAGCATTTCAGAAAAAGAACATCATACAGTAAACAGTAAACAGTAAAATATGGTGGTGGTAGTGTGATGGTCTGGGGTTGTTTTGCTGCTTCAGGACCTGGAAGGCTTGCTGTGATAGATGGAACCATGAATTCTACTGTCTACCAAAAAATCCTGAAGGAGAATGTCCGGCCATCTGTTCGTCAACTCAAGCTGAAGCGATCTTGGGTGCTGCAACAGGACAATGACCCAAAACACACCAGCAAATCCACCTCTGAATGGCTGAAGAAAAACAAAATGAAGACTTTGGAGTGGCCTAGTCAAAGTCCTGACCTGAATCCAATTGAGATGCTATGGCATGACCTTAAAAAGGCGGTTCATGCTAGAAAACCCTCAAATAAAGCTGAATTACAACAATTTTGCAAAGATGAGTGGGCCAAAATTCCTCCAGAGCGCTGTAATAGACTCATTGCAAGTTATCGCAAACGCTTGATTGCAGTTATTGCTGCTAAGGGTGGCCCAACCAGTTATTAGGTTCAGGGGGCAATTACTTTTTCACACAGGGCCATGTAGGTTTGGATTTTTTTTTCTCCCTAAATAATAAAAACCACCATTTACAAACTGCATTTTGTGTTTACTTGTGTTATATTTGACTAATGGTTAAATGTGTTTGATGATCAGAAACATTTTGTGTGACAAACATGCAAAAGAATAAGAAATCAGGAAGGGGGCAAATAGTTTTTCACACCACTATATTTAAAGTAATAAAAAATGAAAATGGCATGGATAAAAATGATAGGACCCTTAACCTAATATTTTGTTGCATAACTTTTAGAGGCAATCACTGTAAACAAGTGATTCCTGTGGCTCTCAATTAGACTTCTGCACCAATCAGCACATAGTTAGGCCCACTCTTCCTGAAACTGCATGATCTGTGTCATGTTTGACGGAAGCATTTTCCATACTCCATGTTTAAGTTCTTTCCATATATGTTCGATAGGATTCAAATCAGAGCTCATAGAAGGTCACTTCAGAATAGTTCAATTTTGTGTACTTAGCCATTCTTGAGTGCTTTTAGCAGCGTGTTTTGGGTCATTATCCTGCTGGAGAATCCACGACCTGTGATCGAAATGGAACTTTCTGACACTGGGCAATATATTTTGCTCCAGAATGGCTTGATATTTCATTGTTCAGACTCAAGGAACCCCCATGCCAGATGCAGCAAAGCAACCCCAAACATAGCCGAGCCTCCTCCATACTTCACATTAGGTAAAATGTTATTTTCTTTGAAAATTTCATTTTTTATCTGCAGACATGTTTCTGATGTGAGTTGCTAAAAAGCTCCTGTTTTGCCTCATCTCTCCAAAGGACATTTACCCAGAAGCATTGTGGCTTTTTATGTTTTTTCTTTCAACATTGAAGTCCTCTTGGGTCTTTTTCCATTGAGCCCACTGTTACTCAAAAAGTGACAGTGCGATCAGACACTGATGGACCTTGACCCTGTAGTTCAGCTTGTATCTCTTTGGAAGTTGTCCTTGCCTATTTGGTTACCATTTTCACAATCCTTCTGCCTATTCTGTTGTTGATTTTCCTCTTGCTGCCATGTTCAGGGAGCTTGGCTACAGTCCCATGGAACTTAAACATCTTAACATTCGGCCCTATTGTCACAGAAACATCAAGCTGCTTGGAGTGGTCTTATAGCCATTGTCTTTAACATGCTTGTCTATAATTTTCTTTCTGATCTCGTCAGACAACTCTCTCCTTTGATGTAGGGCACAGAACAAGTAACAGTTAGAATAGATGTACTTTTAAACACAGGCATGGCATAGATTCCCCACTGGCTGGAGCTGTATTGACAGTCATACCAGTAATGAATTATGTAGCTGATGATTTTTTTATTATATGTAAAATAATGAGATTTCAAGAAGTGTGTGAAATACCCTGTGGTAATCAGTACGTCCTGTCACTGCTCATTGTTTGACAGACACCAAAATCTTACTCAGGTACAGCATTAGAACATTTGGAAAATTTTGATGAGAACAGGCTATTCAGCACAACAAAACTCACCAATCCTATCCATTTAATTCCTCCAAAATAGCATCATATATAGTTTTGAGGTTCCCTAAAGTCCTGCTACCTACCACTTTACTTGGAAACTGTGTCTATAATTATCTGTGTGACAAAATATTTCTGTCATTTGTCTGAAATTTGCTCTTAGCAAATTTCCAACTATGTACCTGTGTTCTTGTTGAACTAATTTTAAAGCAACCATCTTGATCCACTGTACTAAATCTTTACATAGTTTTAAACACTTCAGTCATGTCACCTCTTAATCTCATCTTGCTTAAACTGAAAAGGTTTGACTCTTAAATTCTTTCCTCATAACTCATCCCCTGACGTCTCTGAACCAGTCTAGTTGTGACTTTTTCTAGAGCTGCTATATCTTTTTTGTAGCCTTGAGACCAAAACTGTACACAGTACTCCAGATGAGGTCTAACCAGTATGTTATAAAACTTTAGTGTGACCTCCTCTGACTTGGACTGTACACATTGTGCTATATTACCTAACATTCTGTTAGCCTTCTTAAAGGCTTCTGAATACTGCCTGGAAGTTGATAGTGACAGGTCCACTATGACTCCTAAACCCTTCTCATATACTTCTTTCAATTCTCAGACCTCCCATTGTGCATTGAAAGCATTCCAAAGGCTTTCAGCCATTGTCCTCTGTGTACTCCTGTTGGATGCTGGAAGTTGAAGTCCTATCAAAAAACTCTGCCACAGGATCATCACAATTACAGGCTTGGTCTCATCACAGAATGAACATCCTCAAATAATCTTTATTATTTGATTGGACAAGGACATTCTCTTCATCACAATGACCTAATACTGTACTGCTGATTGGCTAATAGAAAGTGGTTTTAGTCAAATTAAAAAATGCAAAGAGGGCACAATTAGAAGACGATCTACAGCAGAATCTGACTGTCAGTAGTTCATGATTAGGAATCTTTTTTTTTTTTTTTTTTTGAACATCCTGATTTATGACAAACACATAACAAAACAAAAGTTGAAACAATCAGAATGCATTTATTTTTATAAAAAACATGTATTCACTTTGAGGTAAGTTTATGAATATAGGACAATGAACTAGTGATCACAGTGTACGAAACTCAGCTGGTTTTAAAAAAAAAATTCTATTAATTTAAGTCAACAAAATATTAAACAATAAACACAGAGGCCAAGAACTGTTTGGCATTTTAGATGCCTCAAACTAGAACTAAAGCAGCAAGTATTGTAAGTGAATGGACATGACAGTTTTAATGGGAAAACCCATAGGTGCTCGTAAACCACAAAATCGTCAAAACTGGGAAATCAAAAAATACCAAGCATAATGTCAAAGCGTAACACAAAAATAAGCAGGGTTCAGAACCAAGCAAACATTATAAGATCAAGAATAGCAAATACAGTAATCCCTCCTCCATCGCGGGGGTTGCGTTCCAGAGCCACCCGCGAAATAAGAAAATCCGCAAAGTAGAAACCATATGTTTATATGGTTATTTTTATATTGTCATGCTTGGGTCACAGATTTGCGTAGAAACACAGGAGGTTGTAGAGAAACAGGAACGTTATTGAAACACTGCAAACAAACATTTGTCTCTTTTTCAAAAGTTTAAACTGTGCTCCATGACAAGACAGAGATGACAGTTCCATCTCACAATTAAAAGAATGCAAACATATCTTCCTCTTCAAAGGAGTGCTTGTCAGGAGCACAGAATGTCACATAGATAGAGCAAACAAATCAATAGGGCTGTTTGGCTTTTAAGTATGCGAAGCACCGTGGCACAAAGCTGTTGAAGGCGGCAGCTCACACCCCCTCCGTCAGGAGCAGGGAGAGAGAGAGAGAGAGAGAGACAGAGACAGAGACAGAGACAGAGTTTGTTTTTCAGTCAAAAATCAATACGTGCCCTTCGAGCTTTTAAGTATGCGAAGCACCTTGCAGGATGTCGTTTCAGGAAGCATCTGCACAAAAGATAGCAACGTGAAGATAATCTTTCAGCATTTTTAGACGAGCGTCTGTATCGTCTAGGTGTGCGAACAGCCCCCCTGCTCACACCCCCTACGTCAGGATCACAGATAGTCAGCGCAAGAGAGAAAGAAAAGTAAGTTGGGTAGCTTCTCAGCCATCTGCCAATAGCGTCCCTTGTATGAAATCAACTGGGCAAACCAACTGAGGAAGCATGTACCAGAAATTAAAAGACCCATTGTCCGCAGAAATCCGCGAACCAGCAAAAAATCCGCGATATATATTTAAATATGCTTACATATAAAATCCGCAATGGAGTGAAGCCGCGAAAGGCGAAACGCGATATAGCGAGGGATCACTGTACCTGTTTTTAGGTTTGGAATCAGATCAGATAGTGAAGTGAACTTTCCATCGATCTTTAAGCCCATTGCATTGACTGACAGGTCACACCCTCCAAAGACACATTCACTGGTAATGTGGCCTTGTCCTCACGTAATGAACCAAAATGGAAGCCAAAACATTACAAAAAAAAAAACATACAGCTTGCAGGGAAATCGACTACTCAAAAAATCTCTGATCTCGAAAAACCCTTAAAATAAGTGCAAGATTGACCCAAACATAAGAAGTTAAAAAAATATTAACAAATGTATTATCACAACAGCAAGTCAATTGTAATTTTTGTGAATTTTATAGTTATTAATTTTTAAAAAATATTTAGGTTAGATTATTTTAATGTTATGTTTTGCCCCTGCTCCGGATGTTTTTTTTCTGCCTGGTGCTTTCCTGCAGATGTCTCAGCAGTTCAGTTTAATGTGGCTAATTTACAGTCTGTGCGCAGAGAGCAAACTCTATTAGCCAGTCTGTCAAAGTCAAAAAACAGGGTCATGGCTGTCTAGATGTTCGATATGACCTGACATGCTTTTTTTGACTTGGAGAAAAAAAAATCACAGAGGTCATACACATTGTGTGTATGAATAAATGTCAGACTCGTGCATTAAATTACAGCAGGATGCCACTTAGTGGACTGATTAACAACACTACAACTACAACCTACTCCTGTGCTATTGACCTTTCCTGTGAATTTTTGACCCAATTACAACCTGGTATCTTGCAGATGCAGCGGTTATATTCATTCTGTGTCCAGGTGGTTCATTTCTTAGTTGTTTTGCTCATCACTACTCTGGTGCTATAGGGTAACAGACACTTGATGACATGTTCTTACTGTTTTTGATGTAATTGTTGTACTTTCTTTGGTCTGTTTAATAATTTCAGCCTTGTGGCATTGTGCACCAATCAATTCATCAAAAACTGCAACTAATAGCATTGTTCCTATTATGAGCATATATTTTTGTTTGATGTCACATGTGGCATTTCCTAGATATACACAAATACTCCATGAAAGCAAATTTATTACCAGAACGAAAATAGAAATAAAATATAAAGCTAGTGTTAGCCATAAAGGAACCATAAAACAATGACAATTAGAAGGAAGAAAGATCATTAGAAAAAATAGTACTTGAACTGGAAAATATGCAGTGTTTAGTTGGAAAAGAAATGGGAAATATTAACTTCCAGTGCAAACAAAGTAAAACTTTGTGTTTAGAAAAAGCAAGAACTATTCAGTAATTATAGAAAAGAAGGGGGAAATTTATAGCGGGTGGCTAGGATAAACAAGAGATCCAAAAATAGTTTTTTGTTTAATATTCTGTCTTTGACCCTGGTATTCTTCAATTTATTAATTTGGTTTTTCCATCAGTTTAGATATTTAGGATATCAGCCTTCCTTTTTTAAAGTACTAGGATGAGGGATGAAAACCAGACTACCCCGGGGAGAAGCCCATGCAGACATGTGAGAAATGTGCAGACTCTACTGAGACAGTGACCAAACTAAGATTTTAACCCCAGGCAGCAGCAGAAATCACTGATTCATTGTGCTTTACTCAAATCTATCTGTCTACAGTATTTATAGAGCTTAATAAATGTATGTCTTTTATGCAGCATTGGTATCTATACTGTTCTTGTTTCCAGGCTGGCAAAGAAGTGCAAGGGTTAGAGGTGGCATGGATAATGGGAATTAGGTGTTCAAAAGAAGACAAGTCATAGGATTGGGCAGAAGGTTTTGAAAGTTCCTTCAGATCATTAGGTGGCACAAATGTGTCCTACGTTGAATAAGTGAGGCACTGTGGAAAATCAGCAATGCTCCTGCCAGCAAAGGTTTGAAAGTCTGTTCCCGTCAATGGTCTTATGGGTGTGAACTAAGGGGACTAAATAGGTTTTTAACTGGCAGAAGGGTAGAGAAGCAGACAGAGACACATTGATGGACAGATAATATTTCTTATAGTCCTTGGAGGTTGAAAGGTTTTTGAGCCACCACATCAAATTGACAATGTGTCATTTGTGCCTCCTGTTCTCTTATATGAATGGCACATTGTGAATTTCCCATTGGGATTAATAAAGTATCTATCTATCTATCTATCTATCTATCTATCTATCTATCTATCTATCTATCTATCTATCTATCTATCTATCTATCTATCTATCTATCTATCTATCTATCTATCTATCTATCTATCTATCTATCTATCTATCTATCTATCTATCTATCTATCTATCTATCATAGATTGTTGTGAAAAGCAAATTAATGATTAGGTCAGAGTAAAGATTGAAATGTCTGTCTATCTCTGTGAATAAACCTCTGTCCACACTACTTTTCTGCACATGCCATAATTCATCTGCCCTAATTCATCTTTCAACTCTTTCTTACTTCCAGGCTAAGATCAGAAATACCCTTCTAACATCCTGGAGTCATTGCATTAGAGCTCCCTCTGCTGACTCCATGTACTAGTGTATCTCTGAGACACAGGCTACCTACTTCCCACTGCCACTTAGTTCTCTAGCAGAGCTCTCTAGCCCCTCTGCCAGTTCTTCATGAGTATTTTAATTTTGGTCTCTATGGAGAAATCACCTCTGAGCACAATGTTTAAAGAATCAGACCGTGCCATCATTTTGTCTACACTGGTGTACAGATGGAATTCAAACAAGTGTTGTAGTATTAATTCCTTAAATGCTTCTCATGAATGTATATTAAGTTTTTTTTTTTATCTAAAGATTATGTTTTTGTGCTTTAGTTTTAGTTCATGTTCATTTACTTTTACAGTTTGGTTTATGAAACATCATCGAATGGCATTACATAGCCTTGTTTGCATTATCACAAGAGTTTTATTTTAATTTTCGTGTATTTTTGGTTACAAATTTGGATCTTGAAGAATGTTGAAGAACATTTACTATGTCTCTTAATTATTTTTTTTTGGGCACAACCATTTTCAGTCGTTAACATCACCAATTGCCATGACAATCACAACTAGGATACATGCCGGGTGATGTCATCAAAGCAACCATATACAGTATAAGTACAAGCACATGCATTCTCTGATTATCTGAGATTAGGATTCTGTGAATGAAAGCGAGCAAACCTTTATTTTCTTTTTTGAATGTATTGCTTTGAACTCTGTTCTTGTTTTACCTTGATTTATGATTAGCATTATGGACTTTTACAAACAATTGTTTGAACCTCTGGTACAAACTTACCACATTTCTTGACTACATCTTTTTTTCTGGCCCTTCATCATTAAAATTTTCCTTGTCTCTCTTATAGTCCATACAGTTGATTCTGTCAGTGATGTCATGGATGTTTCAATATAAAAATGCTATCACTTTGTAGTATGTTCTCCTCTGGTGGATATTCTACATTTCAAAATTTAGTGCAGTTAGGTTATTTTTAAAAGTAGGCCCTAGCTTCAGGTTTGTTTTTTGTTTTTGACTACCGCTTTCCTTTTGACTTCTGATGAACTTGTCAGCCTATAATTCTTGGTAGACTTCTTATTTTTGATCTCCCAGTTTTGACCCTTTCTCAGCTACAACTTTGGCTAAATTTTGCCTGGTCTCACGATAATCATAGACACTCTTGCCTCACCTTACAACAAGTTTAATTTCCACACCCAATGGTATACCATCTCTCCATAATGAAATTAACTTACCAGATGGGTAACATGTTCTTACACATTATTTCCAAGGAGGGAAAGAATTTAAGAAACTCATATACCCATCTTTGTTAAACTCTGTATGAGGCAAATTGTTCCTGGAGCTTTGGCCTTGAGCTTAATTCTAAAGAAATCCATTACTGTCTTGGCATGTCTCTTGCTCACTGCACAATCTGTTCTGCTATCTCAATCTTTTCTAAATTGTCTGTTTTCAGAAATCAGTATGATCTTGTGATATTATATAAAGCAACACTTTTGCTATTCCCATCACAAAAGCTTTTGCCAAATATTGATATTGTTGTTCAGTAAATAAATTGAATGTGAAAAACTGGGTTGTGACACCGCGAAGGTTGGGAAACACTGTCTTACAGCCAATAATCTGAATTTTGATTGTAATGAGAACCCTTTTTGTAGAGCTCATCCTGATTAGTTTCCAAAATACCAGTAATCATTGCTGATGTTCTTATAGGCTGCTATATATTTTTAAAGGAAATAAAATAGATGCTATGTCCCATTAGATATCTCTTCACAGATATTTCTGTAGATATGTATATTTACACAAAAGTATAATTTGTCTAGTAAAGAATTTGATAAAATCTATGTTGGTTAGTAGTAACAGGCTAAGTCTCCATAAGTGAGTTGGATTACTTGTGCTTGAAATACGCATTTCAATATAAGAGAACATGGTCAGAAATGAAAATGTCATCATAGTTGCAAGGCAGTTGAAAATAAATAGTAAGTCACATGAATGATTAACTATGCTACCTTCATAAGACAAAGGAATATTTTCTGTCATCTCAACTACATCCAAGTATACAGAGAGATGAAATTACAAAGCTCAGGTCTTACAGTGTACAGATAATGCAAATAAGACCAGACAGTGTGCACAAACAGAGAAAACAAGCCAAATCACTATTTTAACAAGCAATATTCCAATAAATTTAACTGTAAGTTAAATGCAAGCTCCACAGATCAATGATGTGACTGATCTTTTGACCTGATAGATAAAGTGACTTGTGCATAAACTGGAGGAAAGATTTTGATTTAAGGTGTCAAGGCATGGTGGAAGATCATGGGGGTGGGGTGAAGTTGTGTCTGACAGCCTGGAGTAAAAAAGCTGTTACTGTGGTATAGTGCCTGTTGATGTTAATGGTGATAGGCCATTTTTAAATAAATAACAGTGTTCAGTCTCGGGACGGATGCAGGTGCTCATGGTAGTGTAGTCAAGTGACTCCGGAGCGTTGATGGGAAGATTGATGAGCCTGAATTTATTTGCAGACCGTTACATTTGGTATTAGGATTGGATGGGCCAGTAGCATTTAGGAAGAAAGAAGGAAAGAAGAATACAGCAAGGGGATTAGGTCACTGACTTCAAAAAAAGAATCCATGTATACACACTGGTAGGACATTTTGAATAATGGACTTTCAAATGTACTGTTTATTTATTCATTGTTTTATTGTGTTTTAAAAGTTGTTATTCTTTTAATGGCTTTGTTTTAGCGTGGATTTTTTTAATGTGCTTTTAGTAGGTATTTTAGTACAGGTGTTAGAGGACCACACCATGCCATGGACCCTGGCTATCAGTTGCACTGGATGGTCTGACTGTGCATCCCACTTGTAAAACTCAGTAGTGTGTGATTTTTAAATATATAAAGGTTTGCTCAGGCTCAAGTCAGGTGCAGGAGCACATGGTGGTGTGGTTGAGTGGTTTCAGAGTGTTGATCGGGAGATTAGCAAGCCCACATTCATGTGCGGGACATCACATTCACATTATCTATATTACTAAACAACAGTTTAATTTATGCACGGCGGACGCACCGAAGCGCATGCGCACTACGCCACGGCGCCCCAGAGTCAAACGCAGTGGCTTCCCAGAGTCAGTAGGTGGCGCCCAAACAACACAACCTGTAAACTAAACTTGCTCTAATCCACTGTGCCAGCGGTCTGTGTCAGCAGAGGCAAAGGAGTCACGGCTCCAAATGGAAAGAGCTCAACGATTTGTAATACAAAACCGAGCCCGCATGGATAAACACAATAAACGAACGCGCCCACAACGCGCTTATGACACAGCAGAGGCAAAGGAGTCACGGCTCCAAATGGAAGGAGCTCAACGATTAGTAATACAAACACGGGCCCGTATGGCTACGACCTGTAAACGAGCCCGTATGGATAAAAACAATGAACGAAGGCGCCCACACAAAGAAACTGCTTTAGTACAAATATGTTTATTTAATTAAATGAAAACTTTACCATGGCTACGACCTGTGAACTAAACCTGAGGTAAAGCGTGCACGCCAGGTTGTACAGTCGCCCGAACACGACTGCCCACACCACCGCATATACCACGTTCGTTTAGTGATCTAGCCCTCCATGCCCGGTTCCGCCGTCATGGTCACTTCAGCACGCGAATCCGCCGCAGTCAGCAAACAACTTCTCGCTGACGACACAGCCATAGAAAAACAAAAAAGAGACTGCATGGATAAAAACAATAAACGAAGGCGCCTACAACGCGCTTCTGAAACACCAGAACCAGATGAGTCACAGCTCCAAAAAGAAACCGCTTTAGTACAAATATGTTTATTTAATTAAATGAACTTTCCCAGGACGCACCCACCCTCCATGATATTTCATCCCTCCAAGTATCGGAGGGAACAGAAAGTGATTGCCATTCTTGGATTTGCGATTCTTTCGAGAATTGCAGGCTTGCTAGTCTGACAGAACTGGCTCTGATGCTGTAGTAGTTTTTTCCAGGTGGCAAAAGAATGAAGAATCCATGAGAGTGGTGAGAAGGGTTCCACTCAATGCAGCAAACCTTGCAGACACAGCATTTGGAGAACATGACTTCCAGAGAGAATAATATTTTCCACTGACCTCACTTTTCTCTGAAATCTCTTGCAGTCACATCTGCTGCAATTGACATACCAATGGTGCCAGTGTAAAATGTGGTTAGAATGAGAGACAGACAGCTTGTTCACTTCAGTTGCCTCAAAAACTGTAGTCTCCTCTCTGCCTTTTTAGTTAAGGAAGTAGTATCGTTAGTTCATGTGAGGTCCTCAGTTTATGTGCACACTACAGAACATGGCACTCTTTATAATCTCCACAGTGGACAATAGTGGTCAGGGCCTTTTTTTTCCCCAAAATTAACAATTTATATATTTATTCTTATCAATGTTGAGGGATAGATACTTGTTTGTTGTCCAAATTCCACCTAATCTTTATATACTGGCTTGTCATCCATGCTTTCCAAACCCAGCCTAGTCATGTCATCAGGAAACTTGATGATGTAATTTTAGCTACTGTATGTGTAGCAGTGCAGAAATGAGTCAGCAGGATGATGGGCAGAACACTGAGCACACAGCCCTGAGGAGCTCCGGTACTCAGAGTGAAGAAGTTGGAAGTGCTGCAGCCAATCCAGTCTCAATGGGGCCCCTTTGTCAGGAAATCTAAGACCTAATTACATAGGGAGATGTTGAACCCAAACCCACTCAGTCTGACCAATATGCAAAATGCAAAGGATCCAGAGAGCTAGGAAGAATGTATTTTATGTTACATGACAATGAACGTGAAAATATTAAAACATGTTTAGATATTGTAGTTACAGCTGGAGATGTAATAACTAAAGCAGAGTTTCATACACAGTTAACATTTCCCGCAATAAGTTTATGAACACTCATATTGGAAACTAAGGAGAAAACATTGAATTTGTTGTCCAAATTAGGTTTATCTGTATTACCCAAAATAAATATTCTGTCATTAAGTTTCCCCTCCACTATGATATAGCACCCTTTTGAGCCTGATATTATTTTGGTACCTACTAAAGGGACTGTATTCAAATTGAATCAAATTTACCACTCCCCTGTATTATTACAGTAAAGAAAATCCTGGCCACCACACAACTCTTTTCAGCTGGAATTGATTGTTACTTTTTAAGTGGATTTCCTTCAGTAAGACTACATCAGACTTTAGCAAGCTGAAATGTGATAGAAGTTTTCATCTTTTGAGTTTATGTTTGAGATCTTTAATGTTTCAGCTCAGAAAATATAATGATTGATCTATATGATTTTTTTGAGTTCATTTTTCTTAAGAGAATAAAAAAGGTCATCTTTTTTAAATTTTGACATTTCAAAAGAATTTCAGAATCTCTCTTGCCTCCTTTGAAATGTTGAAAAGTTTCAGGTGCCAAGCCCTTCCACTAGTGATGTCTCAGAATAGAGCATGGCAGCTTACTCTTCCTTCCTTCCCTTTCCCTCTCTCTCTCCCTTGCCTTGGTCTTGCCTCCCTGAATGAGGTTAAAGTTGAATCCTTCAGAGTTTCTGTCCTCTGACATGACACAAAGCAAAGAACACACTAGTAAATAAATCATAAGTTTTTGTTACAAACATACATTCTCAAACTCATCATTCCAGTCAAGATGGAGTTGCATTCTGGACAAGTTTTTGGATGTCAGTGGCATGTAATCACATATCATTTGTATTGGTCACTTTTCCATATGTTTATGTTTACCAGATGTTTTACACTGTATTATATAAAAGACTTTCAAAATGTGTTTTTGTCAAACACATTTATTAGAACATTTTACATTGTCACAAGAGAGCTTCTAATTGTGTATTTTTCCCTTTATATGGACATGCCATGACCAAAAAATGCAAACGGCAGACAATTAGGAGGTGGGACATACGAAATAGGAGGGGGTAGTGGCAGTCAAGAGGCAGTGCCTTTGAAATGTGAGAGTCAGAAAATAAATAAATAAATAATACATTAGCAGTATGAAGATGGTAATTCAGTTTACTGCCACTCCTTACTTTGCTAACAGTGGTACAGGCCAATCTCCTTAGTGAAATATGCCAAGAGACCGTGGCACTGACCAGAAAGCAGGAGACAGAGCTGGAGGTGGCAGAGTTAATGATGCTAAGATTTGCACTGGGTGTGACGAGGATGGATAGGATTAGAAATGAGTACATTAGAGGGTCAGCTCAAGTTGGACGGTTGGAAGACAAAGTCAGAGAGGCGCGATTGCATTGGTTTGGACATGTGCAGAGGAAAGATGCTGGGTATATTGGGAGAAGGATGCTAAGGATAGAGCTGCCAGGAAAGAAGAAAAGAGGAAAGCCTAAGTGAAGGTTTATGGATGTGGTGAGAAAACACATGCAGGTGATGGGTGTAACAGAGCAAGATGCAGAGGACAGAAAGATATGGAAGAAGATGATCCGCTGTAGCAACCCCTAATGGGAGCAGCCAAAAGAAGAAGAAGAAGAAGGCATGACTTTGAGTACTTCCCACAAACAACAAACTGGAATCCCAGCTTTGTCACTTACTTGCCTGTTAATGGACAGTAAAGAATGAATTTCCTCTATACAGCATAAAAAGCTAACTAATCAAAGTATTAGCTACTTATGAAAAGTTAACTATTAAATTTGGAAAGATGTTCAAACAAATAGTAATGGGTGTTTTAATGCATTAATAACAGTATTATTGGATTGATTTTTTCTTAGTAATTGTAAAATGATATTATTGTTTCTCTAGTTTAATGCTCTTTGTTACTGGTGGATTGGTTTGATCTAAAGCTGATTGAACAAATATTAATAGACAAAAATATATGTTCTGTTTTACAACTGTATATGTAAACTTCATTCTGTCATTCTTCTTTTTAAATTAAGAAAAACACAGGTTTAAGCATTATCAGACCAACCATTATCTTATGAGAACACATTGTTGCGGCATAGAATCAATACTGTATAATCCCCAAACCAGTCTTGATTTTAATCAATCCATTTTTTTATCTAATTTTCTACAGTCCAGTTTTTAAGTCACCTAAATTCATTGATATTGATTTATTGATCCACTTTCAACCTAAAATGCACAGTAAGTAGTACACAACCCTCCATCTGTAAAATTGCATGTCCTAAAGTTTCTGGCATGGACTTTGAAAATGTAAGGATTTACCACTACATTAAAAAATTATTCTGATATCCACTGTACAAGATGCTACTTTACCTGTTTACACGTAATAGACAATATAATTTGATGATTTCATAATTGGTAATTCAGCTGCATTTATAATTAAATCTTTAAACAATAAAAAATAATGGTAATGCAAAAGGAGTTTTTTGCAACAGTCACAACAATGTACAACTGAGAAAGAAGGATAGAAAAAAGAAAATTAAATAAAAAAAATTTAAGAGACTTGCTGTTTGAGAAAAATTAATAATCTTTTTTTTTTTTTTTTTTGAGCCACACAGCGCCAATCTAAGTCAACATGGTGCTACTGTCTTTGTTAGTTTTGTCAATTTTCTTTATGATTGTAATTCATTGTATAATTTTGTGTACCCACACTGATCTATTACAAATAAGATATTTGAACCAAATGGATTCTCAGCATTTTTTCCTGTCTTCAATATTGGTATTTTTAGTCAAACTTTTGATTTCACCGCAGCACAACACCACATTAGCGGAGTGCATGGGGGTCTCACAGTGCAACAAGAAACCTAAACACAATGGAGGCAGGTACAGCCAGAGCTCCACCTACACTAGCTGATGAAAGCAAATTTGAAGAGATGGGACTCTTCTTCACTGCAGAGGACATGACTTTCACCCACCTCTCCCTGAGTATATTTCTTTCAGACGTTCCATTGCTGTGCAGTGAAATTGATGAGCTCCAAATGCATATAAATTCTATGACTGATTACTCTCTCACTTTAGTGTTTTGTTCTAATGAAACTTGACTGACTAATTTAATTCATGACAAGTGCCGTCAATCTAGTTACAATCTGTCTAACAAACATAAAGGAGGTAGATTTTGCTTAATTATTAACATATCAAGGTGTTCAGATGTTAAAGTACTGGATAAAAGCTACTTACCTCATCTGGAATTTCTGACAATTATCTACCAAGAGAATTTGTATCTGTTATTATAATTTGAGTTTATGTTGCTTCTTAATCAAATACCACTATTATAATACAGCATTAATAGATCAAGTCCAGGATCACTTATTCGGAGTTATAATGTATATATATTACAGTTATTATCTTAGGTGTCTTCCACCTTGCTATCTGAGCTTCCTAAATAGAAGCAGCTAGTGAAATGTGAAACTGCAGAGGGGGAAAAATACTACAACACTATCTCACATGATTACAATGCCATTCCAAGGGTGCCATTAGGCAACTCTGACCATGCCATGATATTTAATGTTCTCTTATATAGTCAGACACTAAAATGGGCTTAACCAGAAATAAAAACAGTGCATATGTAGATTACTGAAGCTGTGGAGGGAGGCCTCCCGGAACATGTTCAGAAGAACCTGTTCTGGATTAGATGAGCTTATAGATACAGTTACTTCTTAAATAACTCTTTTTCAGAGATACTGTATTCCAACAAAAATAATCATTAAATACAATAACCTTATTGTGGTGGAGGGGTTTGCGCGTCCCAATGATCCTGGGAGCTCTGTTGTCCGGGGCTTTATGCCCCTGGTAGGGCCACCCAAGGCAAACTGGTCCTAGGTGAGGGATGAGACAAAGAGCAGTTCAGCAAACCTTCTATGATGAATGAAAACTTTGGACGGTGTTTTCCCTCACCCAGACACGGGTCACCAGGGCCCCCCTCTGGAGCCAAGCCTGGAGGTGGGGCTCAACGGTGAGCACCTGGTGGCCGGGCCTGCACCCATGGGGCTCGGCTGGGCACAGCTCGAAGAGGCAACGTGGGTCCCCCTTCCCATGGGCTTACCACCTATGGGAGGGGCCAAGGAGGTCGGGTGCAGTGTGAGTTGGGTAGTGGCCGAAGGCGTGGACCTTGGCGGTCCAATCCTCGGCTACAGAAGCTGGCTCTTGGGACGTGGAATGTCACCTCTCTGACGGGGAAGGAGCTAGTGCGTGAGGTCGAAAGGTTCCGGCTAGATATAGTCGGGCTCACCTCGATGCACAGCTTGGACTCTGGAACCAGTCTCCTTGAGAGGGGCTGGACTCTCTACCACTCTGGAGTTGCCCCCGGTGAGAGGCGCCGAGCGGGTGTGGGCATACTTATTGCCCCCCAACTTGGAGCCTGTTCACTGGGGTTTACCCTGGTGGACGAAAGGGTGCCTTCAGGTGGGGGGACAGGTTCTAACTGTTGTTTGCACATATACACCAAACAGCAGTTTGGAGTACCCACCCTTTTTGGAGTCCCTGGAGGGGGTGCTAGAGGGCATACCTTCTGGGTGCTCCCTCATTCTGCTGGGAGACTTCAATGCTCACATGGGCAATGACAATGAGACCTGGAAGGGCGTGATTGGGAGGAATGGCCCCCCTGATCTGAACCCGAGCTATGTTTTGTTATTGGACTTCTGTGCTCATCACAGATTGTCCATAACGAACACCATGGTCAAGCATAAGGGTGTTCATATGTGCACTCGGCACCAGGACACCCTAGGCCTCAGTTCGATGATCGACTTTGTGGTCGTGTCGTCGGACCTGCGGCCACATGTCTTGGACACTCGGGTGAAGAGAGGGGCGGAGCTGTCAACTGATCACCACCTGGTGGTGAGTAGGCTTCGATGGTGGGGGAGGATGCTGGTCAAGCCTGGTAGGCCCAAACGTGTTGTGAGGGTCTGCTGGGAACGTCTGGCAGAGTCCCCTGTCAGAAGTAGCTTCAACTCCCACCTCCGGCAGAACTTTGACCACAACCCAAGGGAGGTGGGGGACATTGAGTCCGAATGGGCCATGTTCCATGCCTCTATTGTTGAGGTGGCTGACCAGAGCTGTGGCCGTAAGGTGGTCGGTGCCTGTCATGGCGGCAATCCCTGAACCCGTTGGTGGAAAGCCATTTTGTCCAGTTAATGTTTAAACAATATCTTTATTTTTTAACTTAGCACAAAGTGCTCTGCATATACGTTTTTGCTCAGTCTGTCATTAGACCGGATACATTCATTCTAAAGTAAAATGTCAGCTAGACATCCAGACTAGTCATCCAAATAATAGATGTTACAGTGCTCTATAATTTTACATATAAGGACAAAGTGGTTTTGCACAAAGTACACAAGTTTCAAACTCTTTTAACTCAGGTAACTTTAAAGTTTGTCAAAGCAGTTTAGCTGTTTGTTACCAGTTAGTATCAGCTAAGCAACCTGCTTAAAGCAATGAGTTGTATTTTTTTCCGACTTAAACAGATTATACAACTGGACCTAAAATGCTGCAGTGTCAATTCTGTGATCATGCTTTTGAAACAATATTGCCGTTTTGTCAGCACATTAAAATTTATAGTTATGTTCCTGTTCTTTTTATGGATCATGTATCCATCTACCTTAGAAAAAATTAATCACGCAAGGAAAACTTTGCTCAGTACATTCCTATTAAACAAACTTTAGAAACACTGTTTGATTATTCAGGGAACAATATAAGTAAACAAAAGCTGAAATCAGAACAAAGTATATTCTCTGTGATGTTTTGGGATGGCAGATACATTTAGGAAAACAGTATGTTAATACTGAATCAGAATTGTTCAGTTTAATCTTATATCAAGTTGCCTTTGAAGTTGCCAATTGACTTGGATCAAGAAAGAAATAACATGAGATTCTTGCTGTTTATGTCATGCTTGCAATCCTGTTACTTTTCTGTAGGTCAAGCATTGACCACATGCAGTTAGTTTTGTTGTGCAGGATTTTAAATACTTGGGTCAAGATTTAGTTTTCACTGCTCTGGTGATGTAAAAATGCACAAACGTACATTGTGTGCCAGAGCAGGAAACAGTTTCAGCTCACACTACATTGGTGGATGTGTTGCAAATGTTAGTAGAAGTAGCAACTTTTACAGATATTGTGAGATTGACCAACAAACATTCCAGTCAGGAAACACTTTACAAAAAGAACATGCATATTGTCCATCCATCTTTCCATTATCCAACCTGCTATATCCAAACACAGGGTCACGGGATCCAATCCCAACCAACACAGGGCGCAAGGAATGAACAAACCCCGGGCAGGGCACACACATACACCAAGCACACACTAGGGACAATTTAGGATCGCCAATGCACCTAACCTGCATGTCTTTGGACTGTGGGAGGAAACCGGAGCACCCAGAGGAAACTAACACAGACACAGGGAGAACATGCAAACTCCACGCAGGGAGGACCTGGGAAGCGAACCCAGGTCTCCTAACTGCGAGGCAGCAGTGCTACCACTGTGCCACCGTGCCGCCCCACATGCATGTTGTTCTGGACAGAAATGATGAAGGTGTTGTATCTGGGAAAATTCAGTTGATCCTCATTCACAGCAATTCCAATGTACATGTTGTCACAAAGAAATATCTTTCTTGTAGACCAGGGGGTTCACTGATTGACATCACAAAATTTGGGTCACTTATGCATTAATCAAAATAATCTGCCTGCCTTTGCCTGAATACTCCTTGTGTAGTCTGACTGTAATGGTTCTTCATCATTCTTTTCCATTACTAGAAAGATGTCTGAGTTACAAAAAGAGATTAAGCAAACCCTACTGTGAGTGATACCAAGCCTTCCTGAGGAGCCACTCAATCAGTCAGTTGAGAAATTTATAGGCTTAGGAGTAGAAGATTTAATGTACGTGAAAGAAGAGGACATCTTAAAAGTTCATACAACCTGTTCAGTGCCGAAAACTGCTCAGCGCCTGCAAAGATCATGGTAAGTCAGACAATAAGCTAATTATGTTGTGCTGCATTGTTTGGTTGCAACACTCTTGTACTGATATTTCATTACATTTTTCAGAAAAAAGAAGTAGTATGTTGGTTCAGTAATTAGTTTAACCTAGGTCTCCTCAAGATTCACCACAAATAAGCTCCTCAGGCTCCTCAGTAAGAAAATGGATGGACTCACGCTTCAAGCAGATGTGAGTTAAATATTTTTTGAAAATCATATGTATGATTGTATGCATGACTTATACTGTATGTTGTAATGTCTGTTTGCATGCTGTGTCAATTTTTTTTTTTATTTTACTTCAGGCATTTGCCACTTCAGCAGATGTCCAAGGAACACTCAACTTGCCTGACAGTCCTTGAATTATAATTCTTGGTATGTAGACATAATAATGCAGATATCTAATTGTAAATAATAAATTGATAAAAGTTTTTCATGTTTCAGAGTACTCTTTACAGAGTAATGAATGTAATTTTGTAATCTTTATTTTCAGGTGAAACTCTAAGCAACCAGAAGTGGATGGTGAGCATTGAAGATCACGTTGTATGTGAGGGAACACAACCCAGCTTTGTCTGTGGCCGTGCTGCTGTGTTTGCTTCATGTTACAATTTCAACCTCCAATATAGGAAGAGACTGCAAGCACCCTTGATTTTGTTCAAAGGTAAAATATTAGCTTATTTTCCATACATACATTTTCATTAAAACTGACTTTATTACACACTGCCTGTAAAACTTTGCGCACTACTCTTAGACATACAGTAAGCTTATTCTCCCTCTCATGCCCTATTAAACTTTTGTGGCCCACTATTAACTACCGTGACACACACCATGATATTTTTCTATAAATTAAATTGGATAAAAATAAATATTTGCAAATTCAGTCAACTACTTGAATCTTTTTAAGAGAATGCAAATTGTTGAGAGTGCAGGAACTAAGGAAATGTTTTGAAGATGTGTTATGGGTTCACTTTCCCACATGAACCTGAAGAGGAACCATTGCAGTCATGACAAAGTGAATGACTTTTTTTTATTTTATAAACAATAATTAAGTAGATGTGGTTTTCTTTTTTTTTTTTTGTCATTTAGATGATTTATTGACATCAACCCTGAACAAATGCCCAAGGACAATCAAGGAAAAGCTACATCCAAGAAGACTAGCCAAGTAGTCCATAACAAGAAGAACACAGTAAACCCTCATTTTTCTTATCCACTTTGTAAGATAATGGACTTTGAATGGAATTTGGGCTGAGTTCATCCAAGACCACTTTGTTCACTTTTAATTTTGACAGTCTAACAATTTTTGTCTAACATGGTGTTCATATTCTATTTTAATGTGAAAGTCAGCATTGGTGCTACTTTTAAATTTAGTAGTGAATGCTGCACTATGTTTATTTCCAGTGTTTCCCACCTCTGTTGCAACCATTTGTGTTTAACTGAAATAATGAAAGACTGCTAACAATTAAAAAAACTTGTAATGTAAAAAGCTAATCAAGATCTTAAAAATAAATGTTTATTGGAATGTTTCAAATGAAAGAAGCATTATTTGTTTACATTTAAATTAATCTGTCAGTAAATATTGCAATACAATGTCCTTATCAATGCTGTAGTGACACTATAAAATGGTATTCACAGTATTCCCACTGTAAAAATACAATACATAACTGTAGAAAATACAGTTTTAAAACTAACATTTTCTCATGTAATTTTACAGTAAAAATTTCGTTGTAATTTTACAGTAAAATACTGGCAGCAGAGTTGCCAGCCACTTACTGTACTTTTACAGTGAAGCTGCTGTAATTAACATTTACAGTATTACACTGTAATTTCATAATACAGTATTGTCATACTGTATTATGAAATTACAGTGTAATACTGTAAATGTTAATTACAGCAGCTTCACTGTAAAAGTACAGTAAGTGGCTGGCAACTCAGCTGCCTTTACTGTAAAATTACAATGAAAAATTTTACAGTGTATTTCACTTTACACGATTTCTAGTCATAGGATATGTCAGATTAGATAGATAGATAGATAGATAGATAGATAGATAGATAGATACTTTATTAATCCCAAGTAAATGTAAAGTATTACACAATGGAAGTAAAAATGTTAGGTTTGAATACACAATGGGCGGTTGGAAAATCGAGAGTACACCTTATGAGAAGGATTTAGGAGTCATAGTGGACTCTAAACTATCGACTTCCCGACAGTGTTCAGAAGCCATTAAGAAGGATAACAGAATGTTAGGTTATATAGCATGATGTGTGGAGTACAAGTCCAAGGAGGTTATGCTCAAACTTTATAATGCACTGGTGAGGCCTCATTTTGAGTACTGTGTGCAGTTTTGGTCTCCAGGCTACAAAAAGGACATAGTAGCACTAGAAAAGGTCCAGAGAAGAGCGACTAGGCTGATTCCAGGGCTACAGGGGTTGAATTATAAGGAAAGATTAAAAGAGCTGAGCCTATACAGTTTCAGCAAAAGAAGATTAAGAGGTGACATGATTGAAGTGTTTAAAATTATGAAGGGAATTAGTACAGTTGATCGAGACTGTTATTTCAAAATGAGTTCATCAAGAACACGGGGACACAGTTGGAAACCTGTTAAGGGTAAATTTCGCACAAACATTAGGAAGTTTTTGTTTACACAAAGAACGATAGAAACTTGGAATAAGCTACCAATTAGTGTGGTAGACAGTAAGACATTGGGGACTTTCAAAATTGATGTATTTTTGGAAGAAATAAATGGATAGGACTGGCGAGCTTTGTTCAGCTGAATGGCCTGTTCTCGTCTAGAGTGTTCTAATGTACCGGACGAGACCAATTCCTGACAAGCCTCTTTGCTGACTGTATGGTTCAAAACATGTGTTTATTATTCCTTGTCGCTACTTTCTATGCATTGTACTTCTAGATGAGTATTTAAATTTTTTGTCAATTCTAATGCACACAAAGCCTGCCCCTGCCACTAATGATTTTATTGAAACGAGTCATAGTCTAATTAGAGTGAGTCGCTGGGCATGTCATGGGAGCCCTCTGCTGACTGCCTCCAATTCGTTAAAATTATGTAAATGAAAGCTATGACTGAAAATCACTCAAAACGTAATGTAACATGAGCTTTACATTAAGACTGTTAAATTAGCTCATCTAGATAAACGGTGTACTTTGCTTTTTGTCCAGCATATATTAATTGGCACCTTGCATGACTCTTGTATTAAGATTTACATTTTGATACAGTATGTACTTTCAGTATATTTTTTCATCTATATTCATGTTCCAAAACTCTGCTTTGAATATATGCTAAAGGACATTCTTGTCTCTTTTATACAGTTAAACTCAATGCCTTCTCCAAATGAAGTTTAGGCATGAGCCCTTTGAGGAATTAATTACTGTTCTTTAACTTCAAAATGGAGCCAAAGTCTTTCAGTACCTCTGAAATTGTTAAAGTTTGCTCACTAATTGAATGCACAAAGGCTACATTCACACAGCAGTTCAATTCAGATGTTTTCACTCACATGTCACATATTTCTGATGTCTTAGAGAAGTGTACAACAGTAAAAAAATAAAAAAATATAAATGGAATCAGAAATTTGATTGATTTAGATCGCTTTACGTTATTTTATTTCACTGTTTATACAAGCTTCAACCAATTTTTTTTTAATCTGAGATAATAAATATTATTATTAACATCACATTTATACTGAGTCATAGGTGGATTTGTTTTCTTACAGATCAAGAGCAGGTCTTCATACAAGTAATGTAGTATAGAATATTACAACCGATTTTTTTCATAGCAAATTTTAAACCAATTTAGTATTGCTTGATATTGACATTAAGGATTAGGAGTGATTTTAAATCCAAGGCTATCCAAGAGATATATGAAATTTTATTCTTAATGTTTTAAGAGTAGGGCATTCTCAAAAGAAGGTGACAAGCAATGCAGGTCCTTGATGACATCACTATCAATCTGAATTTTGCCCTGGGTGCATTTTAGATACATTTAAATGAGATACAGTATGTGTGATTAATGAGAATTTTTTTAGTTGAATTGTGATGTGTGCTTGTCCCATATTAAACTAGGATGTATTTTATGAATGACTGAATTTCATTATCTTTCTGAAATTTTAATTGAAAGATTACTTTCTCATCATTCCTTGAACTTTTTTCACATACTGTGTAGGTGGTGTCTGAATTTTCATGCACACTAGCCATTATTACTTCAGGAATAGATAAACGTAAATGGTATGGGGAAATTGAGTAGGCTGCTTTTAACAACATTTCTAGCATCTTCCATGGATTTAATATTGCATAGTGTAGGTCAAAGGAGGTTGGAAAATGTGATTAACATTTATAGAGGCAACAGATAAGAATTTTACTCCCTTAAAATGTATCGTAAATTGATTCAGTATCTTTAGTGAATGGTGAACCACAGAATTGCTAGTAAATTGACAATATTTGTGTTGACTGGAGCACAGTACGGATTAGCTTTAGGTTTACAACATGATTTCTTTTCCATTGCAAATCAAGCAGGTGCAGATTCATGAACTCGTGCCAGTTTCCAAAATTTTATTATGAGTATTAGTAGCTCAGTAATACAACTGACAATCAGGTGGTGCCATGCTGCCTTCTGCTTTAGATCTCTGTCATGTGACCTTTCTGATATGTGGCTATTCTGAGTTCCAGATGAATGATGTAATGATTGAGTCTAATGAAATTTTGACTTTGATTTTTGATTTCCCATTTTTTGATAAGATGACATATTGGCTTGATTAATTTGGTTTTGACACTTGCATTGTTTTGACCACGTTTCATTTCCTGGTCCTCCCATTAATCCTCTGAATCTGTGTGGTGTGAGAACACCTACTCTAAGTTTAATACACTAATTAAAGTCTCCAGCAGTTATAGGTTTATGAGTACATTAATTGTTTTTCATCCAGATTCGGTGAATATATGTTAGCCAGAGTTAGTTTAGGTTAGTATATATTTCCCACTACCATGACATGCACTTCAGCAATGCTTTTGTTGCCACAGATGGAATTGTTTGGTGGATTAAAATTCCAAACCTCTGTTTTTCTTATCATAGTGTCACACATCTGTGCATGGGACTCAGCTAAAGGACTTGACAACTGGTAATTACAATCCAAGCCAGAGGGTGACACTATTGCTTAATGCCTTTTCTCTTCTTCCCTCTGCAGGACAGATGATTGATGAATGGACAATTCACCAATGATGTCACTTCTGTCTTCTGGCCTCCAGAAACTTATCTTCCTAAAAAACTGGCTCCACTGCCTTCATGGATTCAGTCACAAAGAGACAAAGTGAGGCTGCTTTAATTACTAAATAAATAATGAACATGCTCACGCTGGTGAGTTGGAGCAGGTGCGAACGGTCGTTTGGAATATGACATAAAGTGGAGCAGCAATCAGCATACACTGGATGTTCATGGTGGTCTACTACTATAGATGACATAAGACAAGTTTATATTTTTACATAGCGTGCATGCAGGGCCCATTCAGAATAGATATACACTCAATCTAAATTTCTTGCAAAACTAATTTCAAGAGTAAAACACAAAAAGCAGATATAAACCATAAAAGGAGTCACTTTTAGCTTCAGATTGAATGTAGTCTTAGAGTATATTGGATTATATTATAAAAGAAGCAACAAGTGTCTCTGGGTTACACATTTCCCAGGATAAGAAAACAACTGAATTGTAGACTTTTATTTGATATTCATTTTATTTTTTTAAAATGAAATTACCAGTACTGCTTTTTTCATATCTCACAGCATTTTAACTGTTTTTAGTTTATGTTTTGAATAACTACAGAATAGGAGGTGGTGAGAACAATTTAGAACATGAACAATACGCTGATTTATTCTTCCCATTGATGTGCACTTATGGAAAATATAATAATGCATCATACTATAGAGCATATATGCCAATTAGAATGCTTTGTGCTTACATGTTAGTTTACACTTCCCAAACATAGATCATGGTCTAGGATTTACAGTTTATCTGCATGGTTAGTGCTGACTATGAATGGTGGATCAGCTAGAGTTATGGTGGTTGTTTACATTTTTAATACAGTCGAGTCCCCAGTATTCATCTGTAATTTTAGTTTTGCATTCCCGACTAATCATCATCTTTTTTAATAAAGTAGGCATTTTAAATTATGTTGTTTTGTAAATATGTCTTTTTTCAATTCAAAAGAATGACAATCAAGCACTCTTACATCCTTGTTTTAAGCCACATTTTATTTAATTCTGAATAATGTGATTTTCAAGTCGTTTTTTTCAAGTTTTTACTCTCTCAAGAAAGCTTTGCAGGCAGTGGATGATTTTATGACAGCTGCTACTTTACATGTTCTCAATTTAATTCTTTTGTACTTTATGTAATATATAGGGAGCAAATTTTAGATGGGGTTTTGTGGGTTATCCTTGTAGTTAAGGGTGGGTTGTTTCCTTCCTATAGTTTCCTGGAATGTTATGGCCCTAAACATGGGTCACATATGGGTATGTATGCTTGACGTTTTGTATTATTACCAAGTAGATATGGCTTTAATTAAAAAATCTTATGTTTTGGCCTCTGATGTGCCATTCTGCAGTAATAAATATTATTGTGTGACATCTTTTTTACTCAGCTCTTACTAAAAGGTGTAGGATGTTAATTCCTGCAAAACACAGTTTTTCAAATTTCAGATTTGGATGTGGGTGATGATTATATAGGGCACTTCTCTGCTTTGTATTTTATCCCTTGGCTTTCCTAATTTAGCCAGTTTCCTGCTTAAATATTCTGATTGTGAACTTGTGTTCAGCACAGATGCTGAAGCTGTGATGAATCCGGTGCTAGATCAATCTCCAGCCCGGCTGGTGCATGTACACCCCCCTTCCATTCTCTTTTTATGCAAACTGGCATTTGATCTTGGTTTATTTGATTCTTTCAGGCTGCTTCATCTTTTAGCCAGAGAGCTCTCTTAGTCCCCATTCGCATATTGTATATATGTATATTTCATATTTTCTTGCCTCTTTGCTCCTCGAATATCCTTGTCCTGCTCTGCCTTATATGACAAAATAAGTATATTTATTGCAGCTGTAGATACCTTCCTTGATTCCTTGTGCTCCAAGGTGGAAACATAATACATCTCTTTTGAGCAATAAACTTTTTTTTTTATCAGTTTTCATCTAAACTTGATTTTTTTGTTTAATTTTATTTGAAGAATATAACGTTTCCTCCGGGCGTTCCGGTTTCCTCCCGCAGTCCAAAGACATGCAGGTTAGGTGGATTGGCGATTCTAAATTGGCCTTAGTGTGTGCTTGGTGTGTGGGTGTGTTTGTGTGTGTCCTGCAGTGGGTTGGCACCCTGCTCAGGACTGGTTCCTGCCTTGTGCCCTGTGTTTGCTGGGATTGGCTCCGGCAGACCCCTGTGACCCTGTGTTCGGATTCAGCAGGTTGGAAAATGGATGGATGGATGGATGGATGGATAACCAAGCCAAATTTATACAACATTAACAAAAAAATAACATTACATGTCCCTTTTCCCCAATATTAATGCTTATTCTAAAATTTTATTAAGTAGATCTTGCCATATTTTAAAAATGTTTTGAACAGATCCTCTAAGCGAGAATTAGATTTTTTCCAGTGTCAAATAGTATAGAACATCATTTACCAACTGACTTATAAAAGGTGGGCTGGGGTTTTTCCAGCTGAGTAAGAAAAGTCTATGTGCTAGTAGTGTGGTAAAGTCAATTACAATCAATTTGACCTTCTCCACTTTAAGCCCATCTGGGAGTGCACCAAACACAGCTGTTAATGGGTTAGGAGTGACTGTGACACCAAGGCTGTCTGATACGCATTTAAAGATTTTTGTCCAAAATTATGTTAATTTGGTGTACTTCCAAAAGATGTGGCCCAGTGAACCTGGAGCTAGATTGTAGCGTTTGCAGGTTGGATCTTGTCCTGGATGCATTTTTTACAATTTTAAATGAGATAAATGTTACTGATATAAGATTTTAAATAGAAGATTGAATGCTTTGTGCATATGTAGCTAGAGTATATTTTATGCATTGCTACCTTCCACTCCTTTTCTGAGATATTAAGTGAAAGATCCTTTCTCCACTGCACCCAAGGATCTTTGAAAGGAAGAGACTTTAATATGTTTTTATTTATTATTGAGATGCTGTCTTCAAGACTGATCAGTATTTCTTCTGGAATAGGAATGGGTGGGAGGTGTGGAAAATTGCGTAGGTTCCTTTTAGCAAAGTTTCTAATTTTAAAGTAGTTTTAAAATTGCATTGATGGAAAGTTAAATCTAAACCATCATTTGTTCATAAGATGCAAATGCAATATATATATATACTGTATATAAATTGCAAGTATTTCAATTGTAGACGTTTTCCAAAGATTAAATACTGTGTAAGTTTGAGGTCATCATCATGTACAGATGCAACAGATAAAAGCTTCTGTGTCTTAAAATGCTTCCACATTGGTTCCATATTCTGAGTGATCGATGAACAATTGTATTATTGGTATTATGATGATAATTTGTCCCAGTTAACAGTCTCTGATATATGCACATACCAATTCAACTGGACGCACAGTTAACTGGGACACAGTGCAATTAAGATTCAGGACTAATACTAAAAGTGTCAGAGAGCTGGCTGAATTATAGCTATCAAATGAAAATGCCATTAACCGACTCTTGGACATGAACCAGCATATCCAAGCTTTAAAAGAAGAACATCCAAATAATAAAAAAAGACTTTATGACCAACACCCTCTAAAACCCACCATATTAATCCACACCCCTTTACACAACCTCCCACCAAACCCCACCATTTGTTATATATTGCCCTGGATTGCTGTATGTCTAATCATTTTTCCTCAAATGATGATTCCTAGTAGGTTGTTGAAAGCTTAGGAACAAAAAACTATTTTAAGAGAAGTGACCATTTTCTCCCTTTCTGGACTTCAAGCTAACAATATGCAAACTGTATCACAGAACTTATGTATATTGTGGACACTAGAGGGCACTGTTGCTCCTCAAACCCAATATGATAGACATCAGGCACAAGTTAAAAACACAATGATTTGTTTTATTTCAAGGAAAACTCTTGCTTTCCATTGTCACAGTCACAAGTAATAAAGCACACAAGTGATTCTCTCTGTCTCTTTTTCTCCACCACTCCTCCCAGCAAGCTCTGTCCTCCACCTCCCGACTCTAGCTCACCAACTGGGTTTGAGGTGGTTCCTTCTATATTGGCCATCCCGGAAGTACTTTTACTCTTCCACCCATATGGCCTGCCAGCAATTCCGGGTTAGGCCGAAAATCTTGTCTCATACAAGTCCTCCACAGCACCCCCAGGCAGCACCCATATGTCCCATATGGCCCTGCAGGAATCCAGGGCACCGCAGTAATCCCAGGAAGATGCCATCTAGTGTCTCAGGGGAGGCAGCGTCTTAAAGAAGCTGCCTTCCCCCATCCTTCCATATCCTGTGTGTCCCAGCCAGGTTGGGCTGCCGGCTGTCTCTTACAATCTGTATGCATCTGACTGGTACCTTAGTGCTGTTTTCACTGCCTGAGTACTACACACTGTACAGGGATGGTTCCCCAACCCTTAATGTGCTTTCTCTGTTGTTTTGTTCTTCACAATATATATACAATGAGATGACCCCCAAAACAAGAATGGTTCAACAGGTGGTGCCCTGTACTTTTAACAGATGACAGTAGGTTCACCCTGAGCACATGTGACAGACGTGAAAGGGTCTGGAGAAGCTGTGGAGAACGTTATGCTGCCTATAACATCGTTCAGCATGACCGGTTTGGTGGTGGGTCAGTGAAGGTCTGGGGAGGCATATCCATGGAGGGACACACAGACTTCTACAGGCTAGACAACAGCATCTTGACTGCCGTTAGGTATGGGGATGAAATCCTTGCACCTATTGTCAGACCGTATGCTGGTGCAATGGGTCCTGGGTTCCTACTGGTGCATGACAATGCCCAGACTCATGTGGCAAGAGTATGCAGGCAGTTCTTGGAGGATGAAGGAATTGATACCATTGACTGGCCCTCATGCTCACCTGACCTAAATTCAATAGAACACCTCTGGGACATTATGTTTTGGTCCATCTGACGCCGCCAGGTTGCAACTCAGACTGTCTAGGAGCTCAGTGATGCCCTGGTCCAGATCTGGGAAAAGATCCCCCAGGAAACCATCCGTCGACTCATTAGGAGCATGCCCCGACATTGTCAGGCATGCATACAAGCAGGTGGGGGCCATTCAAACTACTGAGTACAATTTGGAGTTGCTGCAATAAAATTTTGGCAAAATGGACTAGCCTGCCACATTAGTCCAAGACCTTGAGGAGAACCTTCATGTCTTTATAAGGGTGTCGGTGGACCTGCTGGACAAGATAATCTGGCATGGCATTAACTAAGCCTTCACACACCACCTGTTCGACTACCTGGCGGGCTTGAGTACCTTCTGGCCTTAACCAGCGGCCCTTCTTGCCCCAGAATTTAAAAGCTTGGGCTCGGGCAGGGCGATCAGGTTTGAACTGCCAGTGTCTCCATTCACTCGCCTGCTGGCCTGACGTTATGCCATAGCAACTTAAGATCTCCACTTTCAGGAGGTCATAACTCGCGTCTTCCTCCTCGGGGAGGTCGTGATAGGCCCACTGCGCAATGTCTTTCAAATACGGTGCCAGTGTGGACGCCCATTCTGTCCGCGGCCATTGATTCCGAGAGTCTGTCCTCTCAAAAATTCCCAAATAGGATTCTATTCATCCGCTTCGGACAGCGGGATGATCGGAGGAGGTGGAGGCAGTGCGGGCTCGGGTCTTATCGCTTCAGCTGCAGCCAGGTGTGTTTTGGTCTCTTCTAATTCGCGCTTCGTCACATCCTGTTCAAGCTGTAGAGTCTGGAGCTGAGTCGCCAAACTGATCAGCACGGCGTTCAGGTCCTGTTCTTCCAAAATTTCAGACAATCTATCCTGCCGACTACGCCACTGTAAATAAATAACAAACACAGCATAAAGGTTTGGGGTTGTCCGGCCCCGTATACTGTACAGTTTGCTCTGAAGGTCAGTGATTTCAAAAATAAAACAGACAGTTTCCATCCATCCATTTTCCAACCCGCTGAATCCGAACACAGGGTCACGGGGGTCTGCTGGAGCCAATCCCAGCCAACACAGGGCACAAGGTAGGGAACCAATCCTGGGCAGGGTGCCAACCCACCGCAGAAAACAGACAGTTTGCAATGGCAAATTGGGGAACATTTATGGAATGGGACCGGAAATGACACAGACGGAATGCTGGGAAGGAACCGAGGTGGTGGATGGGAGCCATGACGTCATCAGAGGTAGACGGAAGGAAGGGAAAGAACACGGAAGTGTCAGTACGTGTTTAGGGAGTCTGGGCACATTCATGGCGGCGCTGCTTCTTTCTTTCTGTAGGAAAAAAGAGAGAGAGGTTAGTACCCCGCTTTTCCCCCTTGGCAGGAGTTTTCGCGCTGCACCTCGGGTCTTTACGCGGCTCCCTATGCGTGTGGATAAATGAGTTAAGCTATTTACATGAACAGGAAGTTAAATCATTTGCTGAAGGTCACAGAGGTATTAGGATGCAGTGACAGAGCAAATGTATATTGTAAAAGTAGAGGCAAACTATAAGAGTTTTTAAATGGTACTAAACAGTATGGTTAATTAGTAATGGCAACAGAAGTACAAAGTCATATATGCTAAATAATATGTATGGGGATGAACACTGTTTTACCTTCATTGCTGCAAGCATCAGAAGCAATGATGTATTAAAAACAAAAGGAAAAGCCATGCTCCTCCATAAAAAAGAGGAAAATCGAGGACTCAGAAAAGGAGAAATGGCTTCATAAATGTGAACAATTCAAATTAACGTAATTAGCATATGGTATACAAATATGTAGTGCATCATGTATTCGGGTTCCTACATGCATATTCATTTATGTTCTTTTTGTTTCAATGAAATTTCAAAACTCTTTTTGTATTTTACATATGAATTATTGATGGATGGAATGAGGGCAGAGCCTTCCTTTTAAATTGCATAAACCTGTGTTTGTTCTTCCTCACACAGTGGGGCAAGGTGCGTGGGATGTAAAAGAGTGAAATATCCCTGGAACAGGCAATTCTCCACAAGAGGCATGATTCATCACTGTCACTTAGTTGGAAACTGTTGCACGCTGAACCTTTGATTGAGGAAAGCAGGGAATGGTAAAAATTAAAAATTACAGGAGATAGGGCTCTGGGGAGGTTAGTGAGGAGCATTAGTGTTTAAAGAGAAGCCACACACAGGCTAGAAATCTAAGTAATATATCTGGAGTGTAATAAATCATATTGTGTATACATTTCTAAGGCCATATCTTAGGACACAAAAATACAAATTAGATATAGGAGACAGTATATATATCAATATGAAAATACGAAGAAAGCCTTTGACATGTACTTTTACTTCAGTAACCCTTGTTAAGATATTGGACTTGAGATGTGTTTCCAATAAAGTAATAAATGTAAATGTGATCTTTGTGAAAAATACACCTTTGCATATCACCTTTGCAAATAATCCTACAGCACATAATTCCCTGCCCACTGTAAGAGTGGCAAGCAGTGACTAAACAATTCTAAATATGGTTTTGCAATACTGCTTCTCAGATTACTTGTATAATACTGTTTTATTATCATTTTTAGTTGTATTATTATGCATAGTGTTTTACTAGTTTAATTTATTGCTTGCTATCTTTTTGTCAGTCTTCTGATGAATCATTAAGCCTATTGTTTTATTCTTTTTTTCTCCTTTTATTGATTTTATTGTACTGTGTATAGCACCATTCATAAAATACATGTGACAAATTATTTTTTTGTTTATTCAATCAAATTCCCTAGCATGGACATCATTTTCTGAGCGCAAAAGAGTATATATCACTGGACAGGCACCCATTTCATCAGAGGGCACACTCACTCACAATGAATCAATCTACTGTCACCCATTAACCAAACATGGGACGTTGGAAGAACACTGCAGTGCCAAGAAGAAAACGACACATATGTGACAAGAGTGGACAAACTCCACATTAAGCATGTTTGGACCAAGATTTAATGCTAACCCTACCCCTAACCCTTATCCCCTGCCCTAAAACTCAACCTAACCCTAATTTCTGGAGTTGTCAGGTAGCAGGTTTAGCCACTGCACTACCACATTGCACTTTCAAACAAACAATCTTAAAACAGAGCAAAGCTCAAACTAAATAGTAAAATATCCAAAGAAAGATTATCCGATAAATCTTTCCCAACAGAGGGTATTTTAAGAGTATTTTTCTGCTTTTTGTTTTATTACTTTATTTGTCACTTTTTGACAGCTATGACAGCTCTACTACTGACAGATGAGGCAGTGCGTTGGAAGATTTCCTACCAAATATGGGCTGCTTAATGATCAGGAATCTCAGTTGAACCAAACCATTTTAAGTCATACAACAGAGCAATAAACAGAGTTAAAATACTATAAGCAAAGTTTTCAAAAGACATCATGAATTCTCTTAGAGGCAAGACAAATTTTCACTAAGCTGCCTATAGCTATTTTTCTTTGAGTGCAGAATCAGAAGTTGAAAAGTTTCAAGACAGAGAAAGAACTTAACTAATATGTTTTAGTTATTAATATTTATAAAATGTTTAAACTTTCATTTGATCTTTTTTAAATTATAAAGCAATAAATATATTAAACCAGAAGAATGTGTTTATACAGTACACACACTCTTAATTGTGGTCAATCTATTTCACAGTCATGAGGAAATAAATCATTTCAGATATAATTATATAATTGTATCATATATATAGGGCAGCACGGTGGTGCAGTGGTAGCGCTGCTGCCTTGCAGTAAGGAGACTTGGGTTTGCTTCCCGGGTCCTCCCTGCGTGGAGTTTGCATGTTCTCCCTGTGTCTGCATGGATTTCTTCCGGGTACTCTGGTTTCTTCCCACAGTCCAGAGACATGCAGGTTAGGTGCATTGGCAATCCTAAATTGTCCCTAGTGTGTGCTTGGTGTGTGTGTGTGTGTGTGCCCTGTGGTGGGCTGGCACCCTACCCGGGGTTTGTTCCTGCCTTGTGCCCTGTGTTGGCTGGGATTGGCTCCAGCAGACCCCTGTGACCCTGTGTTAGGATATAGCGGGTTGGATAATGGATGGATGGATGGATATCATATATAATAAACTTTGAATAATATTGTCCAAAGCATTTTTCCAGCGATGACATCAGGCAGCATGTGATAATGTTTTTCAGGTCCATCTACTGTACATTAAATCAGTTACCAATAACTGTATGCTGCACAGTGTGTGGTAATGGCCTTAAGTCAAACTATTTCATTTGCATGCTATATGGGAGAAATGGGAAATGCAAACTTTCAGATTGTATATAATCACCTATGTACAGAATATAGATACTGTATACTGTAACTTTGCTATTGACTTTTCCAAACCTGTGATGTAACCATAACATTTCAGTAAGTCATTTTGTGGTTATGTTGTAATGAAGTGATGTAGTACTTGCCTAAAATATTTGTATCCTTCTTATTTTCCCAGAAAAAGATCTTTCATTTTATTTTGTATGGGTTGAACAGAAAATCAGCATCAACCTCACACTTCCTCTAAAAAAATCATCTGGAAATGCATGCAAACAGAAGTAAGAAATTGTGATTTTTTTTTTTTTTTACCATACAGGTTTATGCCACTGTTTGCTGGCCCACATTTCTTTTTTTAGAATGCAGACACTTTATGTGTTCTCTTATGTATATTAGATTTTTTGTTAAATAAATGCAAAACATCAGTAACAGAAGATATCTCCTCTGAGAATTAGAAAATGGCTCAGATATGCAGTGGCTCTAGAAAGACTTTCGGGCCTTTCTGTGCTGCACATGAAATAGTAGACATCTATACCAGTTGAAAATTGCCTTTGCAGTAGGAAAGCTCATATGTTTTTTTCTTGGAATCATGGTGTTAGTTTACTGTTGTTATCAGTAACTGTTAGAACAGCAGCAAGTAGTGCAAAGGAGTGAAATACTGCATGTCTAAATATGGAATGTTAATGCCAGCAGTGCTTATGTATATCCGTACATGTTTCCATACTTGATACTGCACTCTGTACTTGTGCCTTTGTGTAAATTAAAAAAAAAAAAATAATTGCTGCCCACCTCAGCACAAAAGTCAAACTCGGCCTATGGTTGCAGTGGCACATTCAGAGTAGACCAGGCCATTTATTCTAAAAATAGTCTCCAGTTACCTCTAGAGAAGTGTCCTTCAAATTTGATCTTGGAAGGCCCCAATGAGTTTTTTTCTCCAATGACATTTCTTCATTTATTGCGCCAAAATAATTATTGCTCATGTGACATTTGTATGCTTCATTTTAATTAATTTACTTGTTAAAGGTTCCTAACCGTAACACGAACTTATAATGATTATGCTTGATTTTATTGTCCATCAGAACCCCATAAGACACTTGTATTGTGTTGAAACATATTGAATATCTTGCGATTGGAAGTTTAAGACATGCAATGACTTTAATTTACTGCCTAATGAAAAAATTATTCAGAAGCCTGCATAGCTTGCATAGATTACGATTTCCATTAATGGGTGGGATAAAAGAAGAATAAAGAAAAAGAGTCAAGAAATTCAGCCATATTACAAAATGTGCCTGAAATTGCTTGATTTTTCTTAGAAAAGATGAAGTATAGCATATTGCATTTCATTTATCACTCTTTATGTGTGGTTTTTGTGCACCAGTGATGCTCATGCCCAGGGGCACCATAAAGATTTACTTTGGCTCTGGATGCAAATGACAAATGAACTTGTAGGTCACTATCCAACCAGGTAACATTTATACCCATATGTTTTCATCATAAAGTGCATGTTTTAGGAAGATACAATAATAAAAAAAAAAGCTGAATCAGGCCACTAATCTTTTTGATCATATCCTTAGAATAAAAAAATCTACAGTATAAGAATGACCTGATGTAGCAGAATGAAAACTTTACTCAAGAATCCTTCCTGACCTTCTCACCCCATCATAGATACCAAGCATAGAAACCCAGTGCAAAAACCTGATTTTACCCACTTGAGCATGTCCTCTCATTCAGTTCTTTCACTATCCATAAATCACAAGGTGAGGGTGGAGATTTACACTGACACATGATAAATATTTTTGTCTGAAGAGTCCCTCATAATGGTAAATTTTTAAAAAATGTGTAAAATCAATTCCAGCACTCAGTAGTTTCACAGAACAAAATGAAAATTGCTACCCTCTCCCACTTGCCATTTCTTAGCGATGATAATTAGTGTTTTGTCGCTGAAGCTCCATTCAGATGTAATTATTTAAGTATCTAAGCAGGTTCATCACACTGACTTACAGTAGTTATCAGACTGCTTTACTCCTTTCCTATTCTTAAGCTGCTGTTTGAAAAAAAGTCATGCTTTTACACTTTTGCCCCTGTAACTTTCCACCACAATTTTCATCAAGGTAGTTTTGGTATAGGTTGTTGCCCAGTCTGTGTTTTTGACCAGTGTGATCATCTTCTCCTTTGTTCCATTTTTTAATACACTTAGTTTTTCTCTTTGCTTTTAACCCATTCGCACACTGGTAACCTGGCAATCGGAAGGTTGCTGGTTCGAATCCCGTAAATGCCAAAAGAGACTCTGCTCTGTTGGGCCCTTGAGCAAGACCCTTAATCTGCAATTGCTGAGCGCTTTGAGTAGTGAGAAAAGCGCTATATAAATGCAAAGAATTAATTAATTAATTAATTTATGATAAACTGATTCTGACATGCTGTAGCTGCTGCAAAGTAGGAGGTAAAGCATGAGGAAAAGTAACATAAAAAAATGTTTGCTCCAAATGGTTAGCATCACTCCCACGCTAAAATCACAATGCATAAAAATAACAGAAAATAATGGGAAAAATTGGGTGCATCACAGAGTGATCAGGAGAACACAAAACATTTTGGAAATAGGTATTACAACCTTCCTACCACTGCAGTTTAAATGTAATCTGAGTAAGACTTCAGAGACATTCGAGGCTTGAAATGCAAAGTCTGGATAATTCTCAGCTATTAATGTGGACTGAACCATTCATGACAGTCAGTCAGTCAGTCATTGTCCAACCCGTTATATCCTAACTACAGGGTCACGGGGGTCTGCTGGAGCCAATCCCAGCCAAAACAGGGCGCAAAGCAGGAAACAAATCCCGGGCAGGGCGCCAACCCACCGCAGCCATTCATGACAACATCATCAAAAATTTCTAAATATTACAACAGACATATTGCCAACCTGAAATCCTACTGCAAATTCATCCATCCATCCATCCATTTTCCAACCCGCTGAATCCGAACACAGGGTCACGGGGGTCTGCTGGAGCCAATCCCAGCCAACACAGGGCACAAGGCAGGAACCAATCCCGGGCAGGGTGACAACCCACCGCAGACTGCAAATTCAATGACTCTTATATACTATAGTTTATATTTCATTTATATTTAAGAGTGATCAGGTGACTTATTAGGAGCACAGTTCATATTACATTTGTAGTTGAAGTGTAAACCCCCAAACATTACCAATGACAGATGAGTATGATTCATATTGTCAGTTCCTCCCACATAAAAGCATTGTTTTTCAAGTAGACTTATCACATTGTTTTTTAAGGGAATTGGACAAGCCAAGGTTCTGTTAGTGAAATAACTAAGAACTAGCTGCACTGCCTGTCTAAGATGACCTGAAATTTAAGTAATCAATGTAGACCTCACTGTTAACAATTCCAGTGCACCATGCAATGCACATGTCTCTCTTACATTCCATTTAGTATGTGATTTTATAAAAGCAGTGTTAATGTTTGTGCGCTATCTATCAGAATGACAACTTTTACTTCTGCCACTTATTAAATCAAATAGTATGTCTTTGAAAGCTTGTGTTATTTATAATTCAATTGGCATTTAAGGTGCAGCACTTACAACCTAAACTATATACAGACTCCTGCATACACTTTGTCTGTATCATCTGTTTGCTGAAATTGTACCTTTTCTCTGTCAGGACATTTGACGTTGTGACTTTGACTGCAACTAGAGGGATGAACACTAAGCTGATACAATATTTGTGACATCTTTCCTCTTTATAATTCTACTAAAGATATAAATTTTTCCCATTTTTTACTGTTATTGTATTGTCTAGTATATAATATACTGTTTATTTATTTATATTTGTAATTACAAAATCATATTTTAAATATTTGTCTGCCTTGGTACCACTTCCTTGGGTGTGTGTGCTCATGCAGCTCCACGTTGTTAAATGGGGTGACTGGGGCTTATCATGCTACTACGAGAGTGCATGATTAGTTTCAGTTGTCTCATTGTCTTTCTGTGGGTCATATTTGAAATGTTGCACCTACATGGGGGATAAGAGTAGCTTAGAAGGATGGCAGGAGAGATCGCAATGGTAAGATGCAATGGCAGACTCAGGAAGGTAAGCCAGTGTGATGCAAGGGAGGCTGAGCAGTCAGTGGCCCAGGTAGGGCATAAAAGGAATGGCATTCTGTGATGGTGTGGGTCGGCTCCATGATCCCACTTCTGTTTTGGGAGCCACTTGAACCCGATACTGTCGATAACGTAACTGGCTGAGCCAGCAGATCAGGACACAACACAAAGCAAGGGATAGGTGCAAAAAGTAATTTTATTAAAACAAACCAACAATTGTCCAAAGGTGAACTGTAACAAAATGTTCAATAAATAAGTAATCCTATAAAAAGTGATGATGGGGGTTAAAACAATCAAATAAATAATCCTTTAAAACACATCAAGAAACTGTCCTTAAAAAACCTAAGTCCAACTGCACTCCTTAAAAAGCTGACATCTCATTGGCTTAACCCTAAAGGGTAAGGACCAATCTGCAGTTCAGCCACCTTTCCACGCTGCTCCTAGGCCCAGGCCCCTTGTAGGCCTCTCTGGCTCCTGGCAGGGCACCACATCAAGTCTTTGACTCCTGCTGCCAGGCTCATGCCCCTGCAGTCCATGGCACCACCCACAGGATGCCTGTCTGAGTCTCTCACTGTCCTGCAGGTGCACTGCCTCTCTTCAGCGAGTTGTTCCAACTGAGCAGTGCTTCTGCCACTCCAGCTCCTAGGTCATTCAGTTGGAGTGGCCATCAGCCCCCGAGCGCTGGTTGCACACTCCCATAGGGACTTTCCTCCCAGCTGCCTGCCTGCCTTCTCCACCTCTTGTCTGCTCACTTGCACCGGATCTCTCTGCTTCCTGCCTTCCTCTCCATTCTTTTCTTAACCTCCTCCCTTTTTTCATTGTTTTGTTTTTCCCCAGTCTGTCCCCCCTTTAATGTGCCAGGTCTTTCTTATATGCCTCCATGGGCACAGCGTCTTTATTGCAAACCGCAGTCTCTGTGCTGGTGCGTATCTCCCCAATTGCTCCACCAACTCCCCGCATCTGATTGAACACACACACACATGGAGAACGAGCCTGCAAATTTATTTATTTATTAAAACTGCCACTTTTTCCGAGCCATGGACCCATTATACCACATGCTCCAAGGGCGGATTGCTCCTGATGAGCACCATGGAGTTACTGAAGTGACTGAGTATTCCGAGGTCCAGCAGATGAAGACGGAGGCAGCAGGACAGTTGGAACTGGGTTCTGGACGTGCTGGTAGACTTAATTGGAGGCAATTGGGACATTAGCCAGAGAATTTGACTAGAGAGACCTGTGAAAAGTGAGCTTGGTAGACAGGAAGAGAAAAGAAGAGAAAGATGTATTGGACTGACATTTGACTGAAGGAAAGTGCCTGATGTCTTAATGGTCTACATTTGGATTTTATGGGATCTATTTATTGTTCATTTTTTTCCTGTGATGGACACTGGTTTTACAGAATATTTATTGACAGCACTACACTTCTGCACTTTGGGAATAATGTGAATTAAAGCACTAGAAATTTGAATAAAAGCACCTGATTTACAATCAGTACTACAGTATAACTGACGCTCATTGTCTTACAATGTTTTCTGAATGAAGCTGGGTAACACAGCTAGTTTATATACAGTATATACTGCTCAAAAAATTATAGGAACACTTTTTAGTCAGAGTATAGCATCAAGTCAATGAAACTTCTGGGCTATTGATCTGGTCAGTTAAGTAGCAGAGGGGGTTGTTTAATCAGTTTCAGCTGGTTTGGTGTTAATGAATTTAACAACAGGTACACTAGAGGGGCAACAATGAGATGACCCCCAAAACAGGAATGGTTTAACAGGTGGAGGCCAATGACATTTTTTCCTCCTCATCTTTTCTGACTGTTTTTTTCACTGGTTTTTTATTTGGCTACGGTCGGTGTCACTACTGCTAGCATGAGGCGATACCTGGACCCTACAGAGGTTGCATAGATAGTCCAACTTCTCTAGGATGGCACTTCAATATGTACAATTGCCAGAAGGTTTGCTGTGTCTCCCATCACAGTCTCAAGGGCATGAAGGAGATTCCAGGAGACAGGTAGTTACTCTAGGAGAGCTGGACAGGGCCGTAGAAGGTCCTTAACCCATCAGCAGGACCAGTATCTGCTCCTTTGGGCAAGGAAGAACAGGATGAGCACTGCCAGAGCCCTACAAAATGACCTCCAGCAGGCCACTGGTGTGAATGTCTCTGACCAAACAATCAGAAACAGACCTCATGAGAGTGGCCTGATGGCCCGACATCCTCTAGTGGGCCCTGTGCTCACTGCCCGGTACCATGGAGCTTGATTGGCATTTGGCAGGTCCACCACTGGCGCCCTGTGCTTTTCACAGATGAGAGCAGGTTCAGCCTGAGCACATGTGACAGACGTGAAATGGTCTGTACAAGCCATGAAGAATGTTATGCTGCCTGTAACATCGTTCAGCATGACTGGTTTGGTGGTGGGTCAGTGATGGTCTGGGGAGGCGTATCCATGGAGGGACATACAGACCTCTACAGGCTAGGCAACAGCACCTTGACTGCCATTAGGTATCAGGATGAAATCCTTGGACTCCATTGTCAGACCCAATGCTGATGCAGTGGGTCCTGGGTTCCTCCTAGTGCACAATAATGCCCGGCCTCATGTGGCAAGAGTATGCAGACAGTTCCTGGAGGATGAAGGAATTGATACCATTGATACCATTGACTGTCCCCCACTCTCGCCTGACCTAAATCCAATAGAACACCTCTGGGATATTATGTTTCGGTCAATCAGGATGCCACTAGGTTGCACCTCAGACTGTCCAGGAGCTCAGTGATGCCCTGGTCCAGATCTGGGAGGAGATCCCCAGGAAACCATCCGTTGTCTCATTAGCAGTATGCTCCGACGTTGTCAGGCATGCATACAAGCACGCAGGGCCATACAAACTACTGAGTATGATTTTGAGTTGCTGCAATGAAATTTCGGCAAAATGGACTAGTCTGCCACATAATTTTTTCACTTTGATTTTCGGGGTGTCTTTGAATTCAGCCCTTTGTTAGTTGATAATTTTCATTTCCATCATTAGGCTATATATAGCCTAAAGCTAATAATATCAATGTACAAATGTACAGTGAAAAGTTGCCACTGATACTTTAAATTAAATCTGCATTTGCCCAGTATTAGAGACCTGGACATTGCCATTGCCATAAGCAATTAATTAACCAATGTCCTCATGATATATAAATTATAGCTTTTTGGTTGCTGATGGGCAAATGATTAGTACTTATCTTGTTAAATAAATGTAGCATTTTCATAACAGCATTGCTAAAAACATCAACTTTCTGATTCATACAATTTGCACATTAGAATACAATTTATTGCAAAAATCAGTCGCTGTCTAAATCAAAAAATGAAAGTCACCCGTATGGATTGTAAGAAAAGAAATTAGCTGTTGATGACATCTAGTGGCTTTGCTTGGTATCTTGCCTGAAGAAGGGGCCTGAGTTGCCTCGAAAGCTTGCATATTGTAATCTTTCTAGTTAGCCAATAAAAGGTGTCATTTTGCTTGGCTTTTCTCTACATTCATAATGGCTAACACGGTACAACACCCTAGTACTACTTGGTAAAATCAGAAAATGAAAGCAAAAACGAATCACCTGTTTAAAGGAATTGAAAGACAAACAAACATGAACATTTCACCTTTGGGTTAATGTTAATTAGGTTTTTCTCTTGAGACATTTCTTAAATTTAAGTTAAAAATGGTTAATACATCTTTAAGGCCAGTTTAATTTTCCAGCTCTCATTAAAATAGCCAGTAGCAAAACTTGCACTGGTTGTTGGAGTTGGTTACATTTTTGAATAGTAAAAAAATAAATTTTACAATTTTTCTGTCCTCTTCAATAGGCAGTAGTGTTACGATACTGTTTACATCTTAGTTTTATCTGCATCTATGCTTATAAAATCTGTGCAGGTATTTGTCATCCCACAACAGAATTGTATATAATGGATTTTTTTGTTCAGCAGGTTCATTTCAAAAAGGTTATTTGCTCACAGAAGATCTAATTTGTGCTTATGATGTTTCACTCCAGGGCACTGGAAGAAAAACTGTCCCCATCAGAAGAATCAGGGCCATCAACTGTCTAGTGAGGTTCCTCAGGAGAATGGTCAGCCTTTAAACTAAATAGCTCACATTTAGGGAGGGACAGTGTGAGTGAATAACTAGATACCCTCCAAAATTAATGTAATTGGGAAGATATATATGGAGACTGCCTTGCTGGTGCACAAGAGGAGTGCACAATGATTATTCAGAGCATTCAAAAGGTGCAAGTTTTTCATGAACTGTTTTACACTCCTGTTATTGTTGGTGGTCATGTAAAGCTTCAAGGGATGCTAGATTCAGGCTCCATGGCATGTAAAATCAGTATGACTGCTGTTCATCATCTTCAGGGTGCAGGACTTTTACCAGAAACAATACAACCAGCAGAGAACGTTGTTTTGATTGGCTGTAGTGATCAACAGACACATCCTGAAAGTATTTATGACTTAGAGATGTGTCTGTATGGTGTCACAGGTGTTGTTCCTACTCTACTAGTACCAGGCCAGCATGTTGATCTTATTTTGGGCACAAATGTCATCAAATAGTTGCTTCATCACATGAAAAGCCACAGTGAGTACTGGGACCTTGCTTCAAGAACTGGTGCCCAGCCACACCCTGATGTAGAACAGTTCCTTAATATGATGACCTGTATTGACCGATGGAGAGATGGGATGATGCCAATTAAGGTTGGGACTGTAGTGTTAAAACAAGCTGTAACCCTTCTTCCTAGGCATGAATACTTGGTATGGGCAGAGTGGTGGCTCTGAGGCTAAGGATCTGTGCTTGTATCCAGAAGGTTGGCGGTTTGAATCCCAGTCACTGCCAAAAGAGATCCTACTCTGCTGGGACCTTGAGCAAGACCCTTAACCTGTAATTGCTCCAGGAGCGCTGTACAATGCCTGACCCTGTGGTCTGACCCCAAGGGGTATGCGAAAACTAACAAATTCCTAATACAAGAAATTGTATAAGGTGAAATAAAGAACTAAAAAAAATAAAAATAAACTCCCTGCTAAGTCCCCAGTTTCTCCAGGCAGTACTGTAATAGTAGAGGCCACTGCATCCAATGCTAGACCACACAAAATTTTAGTGGGCAGAGTCATCACTCCAGCGTGGGGTGATAGGTGGATTCCGGTTAAGCTTTTTAATCTTTCAGATAAGTCAATTACTTTGAAACGGAATAGTAAAATAGTTGATGTCTCACTATGTTTGCTGTGGAGGATCTACACTGTAGATGTATTTTTATGAAGACAGATGACAAAAATCTAGACTCATCCCACAAGTGCCATAGATCCTATTCTGGTACTACTCCTACTCTTGCTGAGTTTGGGCTCAGTGATATTAAGTTTGAAGACTGCCAGATCAGTAACTCTGTAAAAGAAAAGCTTGTATGACTACTGATAGAGTACAAAGACATCTTTTCGAAACATCCTTTGGACTGTGGAGAAGCTAAGCGTTTTGTGCATTGTATCTGTTTAACCGATAAGCGTCCATTTTGTCTTCCATACTGTAGGGTGCCCCCTGCACATTATCAGAAGTTGAGGCAAGTTTTAACTGAAATGGAAGGAAAAGACATAATCAGGAAGTCAGTGAGCGAGTTTGCATCACCTTTGGTGATGGTGTGGAAGAAGGATGGTAATGTGCAAATTTGCACTGACTTTCGTTGGCTGAATGCAATAACATTCCTATGCATGAAGAGGATAAAAAATACACAGCCTTCATAGCACCTCTTGGTTTACATGAATACAACAGAATGCCTCAAGGGCTGTGTAATAGTCCTGCCTCTTTTATGAGGATGATACTCAGTATTTTTGAGGATCTGAATTTCACTAAGCTGCTATGCTACTTGGATGATCTCTTAATTTTTTCTACTACTGAAGAAGTGCCCTTTGTAGTCTTCAGGTTGTGTTCCAAAGGTTACGGGAGAATAATCTTAAATTGGCCCCAAAGAAGTGTCACTTTATGCGGACGACAAATTTCTTGGTCACATTATTGACAGCACTGGTGTTTCAATTGATCCTTCTAAGGTAGAAGCTATTGCTAATCTAACAACACAAGATCTAATGGAAGGTGATGGCTGCACTTCTGTCCTGCGGTGGGTTGGCACCCTGCCCAGGATTGTTTCCTGCCTTGTGCCCTGTGTTGGCTGGGATTGGCTCTAGCAGACCCCCGTGACCCTGTGTTCGGATTCAGCGGGTTGGAAAATGGATGGTTGGATGGCTGCACTTCCTCTGTACACAGAATTAAATCATTTTTGGGAATGGTATTTTACTACCAGCACTTTATTCCTAACTGCTCTACCATAGCCAAGCCTTTGTTTGCACTAACAGCGGGTCAGAAACGAAGAAGAAAATTTGCCAAGGACAGGAAAAGACAGCATGTTTTTCGTTCATTCATACCATCTGATTGGACATCAGAATGTAATACTGCTTTTCATTCACTAAAGACACAGCTTCTTGAATCAGTTGTGCTTGCGCATCCTAATTTCAACTAACCATTCATTCTTTCTGTAGATGCAACCCTTAATGGGCTTGCTGCTGTACTTTCTCAGCTTGTTCCTGGTGAAGGGAAGGCTAGACCAATTGCTTTTGCAAGTAAGACTTTAAGTCCGGCCCAAAGAAGGTATCCAGCATATAAGCTGTAATTCCTGGCTTTGAAATAGAGCATCTGTGAAAAATTCAGTCATTGGTTGAAGGGTCATAAGTTTACAGTATTGACTGATAATAACCCATTTACATATCTGTTAACTAAGCCCAAACTTGATGCATATGATCAGCATTGGGTGTCCAAGTTGGCATCTTTTACTTTTGACCTTAAACATATCTCTGGCAAACAAAACATTGTGGCAGATGCACTAAGTCAAGACCTCTTTACAAAGTCAATCAGCAGCCGACTTTTAAAGGAACCATATTGTCAATTATTATGTGAGGCTTAGAAGGTAGCAGAAGGAACAGTGCAGGATGTGTTGCGAATGACTTGCCAGCCACAACTACTTGGAAAGACCAGTTCACATTCTCAGCTGGACACTCAAATTAAGTTTTTTTACGACTGCAGTGAGATTCAGGCTTTGTGTCAGTCCTCACACACTTGGGAAACAGGTGCAGAGTTTAGAGCTATTAGTCTAGTTCAGCATGTCCATCAACTTTCCACTGGCCAGGAGTTTTTTCCTGCATTTGAAGAGCAACAACGTTTGTGATTCGAAAGAGATGACCTTCACGAAGGGAACGACATGGTGCAAATTCAAAGGTTCTTAGGTTGTTGAAACAATGGGATAGTATAGAATTTCGAAATTACATATTGTACAGAATGATTAAGACCTTGTGCAGGATAAGAAGAAAATTCAGTAATGTTCTTCCTTATTCGTTGATGGAGAAAGCACTATCTGGCATTCATGATCTGGCAGTACATCAGGGACAGGCTCGAACACTGTATTTGGTAAGACAGCATTATTTCTGGCCTGATATGAAAAATGAAATCAAAGCCTATGTGAAATGCTGTCAGAGATGTGTTTTTGCCAAGTCCCCTGAGCCTGCTGCACGAGCACCATTAGAGAGTATCAAGACTTCTGCTCCTATAGAGTTGGTTTGCCTTGATTTCTGTTCGGCAGAAGATCGCAAGCAAAGATCTGTGGATGTTCTTGTGGTTACAGACCATTTCACAAAACTGGCTCATGGATTTCCCAGTGCTAACCAAACATCAAAACAAATTGGTAAAAAAAAACTTTGGGATAATGTATTTTGTGTTTATGGGTTTTCTGAAAGGATACACACTGATCAGGGTGCAAATTTTGAGAGTGACCTAATAGCTGAATTGCTTAATTTGTCAGGAGTATCTAAGTCGCACACAACTGCATACCACCCCATGGGGAATGGATGGACAGAACGGTTCAATCGCACACTTGGAAACATGCAACATATGAGAAAAACACTTATGGCTTCAGCAGATTCAGACATTAACTTTTGCCTACAATGCTACAGTGCATGAAACAACAGGATATGCTCCATTTTTCCTTATGTTTGGTCGTGTTCCGAGACTACCTGTGGATGTTATGTTCAAACAGGTTTTCCAGGACCCAGTTGTAGTTGATTATAGTACATATGCAAAGACTTTGCTCTCTGACTTGCAAAATGCAATGAATATTGCTCAGCAGCATTAATTAAGTGAGCAGCATCATTATCAGGCACAGCAATACAACAAAAAGATCAAAGGCACCCATCTCAGACCTGTGAATCGTGTGGTTGTGGCTAACAAGAATAAACGAGGCAAAAGAAAATTAGCTGACAAGTGGGAAAGCACAGTGTTTACTGTTGTGGATGAAAATCCTCAAAATCATGTTTATAAGATCAAGGATGATCTGGGACATGAGAGAGTGGTACATAGGAACTTGCTACTAGATGATAGTTTTTTGCCACTGAACCTCTCAGATGCAGATCTTGAACAGATTGATACAGTCTCTTATGCCTTCATGCAGCTCTTTTGGAGATTGTACATGCAATTCTTTTGCAAATGAAGAAGAAACTAACTTAACTCCAGTTGATGGTAACCAGGATCATATCAGCTATGTAGGTACAGGAGAAGTTACCCAAATACCCATGTCCAGGATGTTAGTTTCTCAATCGTCTGCTGTCACAGATAGTGATAGTTGTCAGACTTCCTGCTCTCCAACTCTGCTTGACTATTGCAATTCCTTATACAGTAGAGTCAGTCAGTCATCTCTTCCTTGTCTACAGTTGGGCCAGAATGCTGCTGCCAGGCTTCTAAATCGAATCAAATCACACCAAATTTAGCTTCTCTCCACTGGCTTCCTGTTCAGTGCAGGATCGAGTTTAAAATCTTACTGTTTGTTTTTAAGTCGCTGATACTGGTTTAGCCCCCAATTTATCTTGCTGACCTCTTACACTCATACTCTCCTTCATGATCACTGAGGTCCTCTGACGTGAAGTTAATGGTCGTGCCAAAATGTAGACTGAAGCTTAGAGGGGACTGTGTTTTCGCAGTAGCTGCCTCTAAGCTTTGGAACAGTCGTAACATTTTGTGTTAGGTCAGCACTAACTTTGGTTACTTTTAAATGTTGCCTGAAAACTTTTCTTTTTTTCCTTATCTTTTTAAACTTTCTATTTTACTTATACTATTACTTATACTATGTATGCAGTTTATTTACTCTATGTATTTTATCTATATATGTATTTGTGTATTTATGGAAGCTGTACAGCACTTTGGTGAAAATGTGCTTTATAAATAAATTGACTTGACTTGACTTGATATAACATTAGATGTTTTTAGGATTGGTACCTGTACTGACAGCATGCAGCACTAAATAAAAAAATAAATAAATAAATAATAACATAGACAATGCAAGCTGGGCTTTTATTTAATTGTCGCTTTCTAAGGCAATAAAATAAATACTAAGCTAAAGAAAAAAGAAAAAACAAAACTGACTTGTTTGTTCTTTACCATGTGTCAGAATGTTACAGAAAGTAAAGATAACTCAAATGTGAAAACAGAAGGAATTCAGAGTTGTTTAATTCAATTTCTCTAAATAATAAAAACCAAATTACTGCATGCATGTCAGGTTTCACCTGTTGAGTCCTGACCAGATTATTAATATATTACAAAGATTTCATATATTTTATTTATTCTTAACACTGGTGCTTCACTTAAAAATTGGTCCAACTTGTAACAGCTCTGAATTCATTCTATTTTTCAGGTTGTGAACGTTGCACTAAACCGACACATCAATTAAAAGCAACAATGCTATTTTTACATACCCAAGGTTGTCTCCTTTCAAATAAATCATTAGTTTCCATATTGTCTGTGATCTGCATATGTATACCCCAAGTTGAACAGCACATCACAACAGAGTGAATTTGCTTTTATCAAAAATCTCACCTTCTTCAAGCTACATACAGCAAAACACTCACTACCATTGGATAGCTGAGCTTCAGCCCATTCTAATGATGTATAGTTGTCTATGATTGTTCATTTATGTTACATGCAAACAGCTGTGCATGAAATACAGGAAATAAATGGCTTCTGCAACAGCTCATCCTTACTCATTGTTACACACTGTTGTGCTCAAAGCTCCAGTCAGATTCTAATCACAGTTTTGACTCTATTAAGAATGATGCATTTCATGAAGGACATCATGCTATGCTTGATTTGTAAGTACTGCTTTTAGTATAACTTTGAAGCGTCACAGTGTGAACGTTTTCAGTTGAAACATCACAGGTTCACTTACCATTCCTGGACACTACCTACAGCACATTCTCCCTATGTTACATTACTAAGCAATGCTCTTTCAATTTCAACTTACAGTACAGTGTTTCTTAGCATACCTGTGAGTAGTGTTATGCTGTACTTGTCTCTCAAAGTTTCAAATGAGGGACCCCCTTCCTTGATTGAATCTCGTTTTATTATGCCACTCACATTGCTGTGTCATGAGCACATGAGAGATAATAATATATATGTAAAAAAATACTTTTTAAAACTACGCTTATATTAAGTTAAAAAGTGTGCTAAAAAGTAAAAAATAAGTCTCTCACACATCACTCATAAAATAAAAGGTGGGCGCTTTTGCTAAGATTTTAAGAAGTGTTTTTTGAATGTTGATTAATGAAAAGTGCCCACGCTTTTATTTTACGAGTGATGTATGAGAGACTTATTTTTTACTTTTTAGTACACTTTTTAACTTAATATAAGAGTGGTTTTTAAAAAGTATTTATATATATATATATATATATATTATTTTCAACTTTTTAGTCTCGAGTTTGTTTTAGTATATTTTTGTAATCAATATTTTAACACTTCCGTTAATATTTCTATCCGTTACTATCTCCATCTATTGGTGAAATCTTGAACTATTCTTCATATGAAAATTTCATTTCTTAATTAACATGGATTAATTGATCAATTAGTGAAACTGGTTATTGATTCATGTATTGTCATCAGAAGTGAGTAAGTGTGCAAAATTTCAAGTCATTTGGACAATAGGAAGTGGGTTAAATATCGATTACAAGATTTGTACCAGACAACAAACAGGTGAAGTTAAAATAAATATGGTAAAAAGAGGCATTTCAGCTAGCGGCTTGCTCATAGTATAATCTCCCAATGACAAAAACCAAAGGGATTGATTGCGGCATGTGTTTACTCTGTTTTTAATATTGCTTGTGTCTGAACCCCTCCATCCCTGAAGTTAGAAGCAAGTGTGACTACAAACAGTAAATAAAATCGAAAAGGTGGGATTATGCAAGCGCTTGGTGAAGCGAGCACAAAAGCAATTAGAAATGGGATAAACAAATCTCGCAACACCTCTGTTGATCCTTTTGGTGGCAGTGACAGTGGTGGGGGTATTACAGATTATACTGTGAACAAGTCTCATATGCTCGTAACACAGTAACAGCCACCTGCAATTCAAAAGTGGCTGAGAAACACTTGTTCAGCTGTATGTGTCTGTGTGACTAGCTCTGCTCTCAGGGCTACCTGTTTCCTGCCATGTGTCCAGGGCTGCCAGGAAAGGCATTGCTCCCACCTCCATAACCCAGCACTGGAAGAAGCTGGTGCAAAAATGTATACATGTATGTGGTTTATTCCAGACTTGAAATGCAAGAAAAAAGCAACAACGAGAAAAATAAATAAATAACAACAAGCTGAACTTCTGTGGGACAACTGCAACGGGAGATAGGAGAAGATGTGTGAATCTTCTGTGTGAATGTGTGAATTGCAACACAAAAACACCTAGTGTACAAACTGTAAGGTTCCTCTGTGTCTACAGGTAAATAGAAATTGTTTCATGACTGGCATGAACAATTATTTTGAAACTAAAGGTTTTTAATGATCACATAATTATACATACACTAGCTGTGTAAGCCCATGCTGTAAAAAGCCTGGGCTCCTAGAAACCATGGATTTTGGGACTTCAATCAATCAATGGCATTGTTTGTGCATTAGCAGCTAAGCAAGGTTCTCTTTCCTCAGCATTTTCAATTTGCTGATGTGCTCGCCTCAATTGTCTATTAGCAGCTAAGTGAGTTTCTCTCTCCTCAGAGGTTTCGTTTTGCTGATGTGCTTGACTCGCTTGTGTATTAGCAGCTAAGCGAATTTCTCTTTTCTCGGCGGTTTTACTTTGGCGACAGAATCACTTTCTTTGAGCTTCATGCTGTAGCCTTGCACTTCCAGGCTGGACACACAGACACACACACTTCCACGTGTAGACATTTATATATAAGATACTTAGAAGTTGTTAACTTGTTGCGTCAGAGTGACATAAAGTGTGTGTGTGTGTGTTTATGTGTATATATTAAAAGAGTATAACTGCAACTGCAATACTTGTTTTGAGGGATTGTTTAGCTGCAAGAGACTAAATGTTTCCAAAAAAGGGGCACTATGTTTCCAAACTTGGGGACACCTTGTGCCAAACAGTATAACTTTGCAGTTCTATGGGATATGACATCTAAACTTGGTACAATAATAGCTGACAGATTAAGGCACACATGAAACTTGAGTCCAGAGTTGGGTGTCATAAAATGTCTTGATTATATACTGTAGAATCCAGTTTTTGTAGAATAATTCTTAAAACATCAAAATTGTTTTGTTTTATTTAGTTGATATTGGTGTAAACAAAGTTTTTTAATCATATAAATACTTTCTGTTAAAAAATTGAAGTATTGTACTCTCTACTCTTCAGCCATTTGCAGCTCTTTTATTAAATAAGCAGAGTAATAGCCATTTATTTTTCGGTATGTAATTTAGGTGCAATAATGCCAAAAACTCCTTAGTTCATAAGGGTTAAAGCCTATTATATACTTTGCCTATAGCTCAGGGGTGGGCAAAGTCATTCCTGGAGGGCCACAGTGGCTGCAGGTTTTTGTTTCAACCCAATTGCTTAATAAGAAGCACTTATTGCTCTAGAAACACTTCTGTTTCATTTTGGTTATCTCCCTCATTAAGATTTTGAACCCTTATTGCTTATTTAAGTCTTAAACAGCTGCAATAACATGCAAATGACAAAAGAAACCAGCAGTTATCCATTTTGCTTGTTACCCTTTATACCTGTGTGTATTTATCGTGCACTATTTGGTTTAATTAAATACTTGGAAGGAAACAGAAGAGAAAAAAGTGAAGGATTGAGAATTACCCATCCGTTTTACACTTCAAAGTATTTGGATGATATCATTAGAATGGAAATAAAAAATCTAGGATATGAGAATGACTTGACATAGCAGAGTTAAAGCACTAACAAGCCATGAAATGTAATTATTGGCAAGGATTGTTTTCTAATTAAGCAACTAGGTTGGAACAAAAACCCGCAGCCACTGCGGCCCTCCAGGAATGACTTTGCCCACCCCTGCTATAGCTGAAAGTTAGTTTCACTTCAAAATCTTTCCTTTTGTATTTCTATAAAAAAATTGTATTTAAATGGTGAAGAAATCAGTTTAATTAGGTGTAACTAAAAAAAAGAAAAAATGTCCATCACAAATCTTAGTAGAGATTAGTAGCAGTTGTTAGTAGTAGCAGATCAAAAGTATACCTAGATAGGCGTCTGGTTCACAGTGGCATCTTTTTAAATTTTATGCTGGCTATTAAAGCCCAAAGACATAATGAAATGTATGGGCAGTTGCTGAGGCACACCACTAAAATAATGAGTGGGTTTTTCTATATTTCATTCTCTACTCATCTTTGTGTGTATATGCTATGAAAATGTGAAGCCCTGAATAGATTATTATTTGTTATTATGCATGTATCAATTATTTTCATACTAACAATGCAAGTCATAGCCATTTTCTGTGCAGCTCAATCCATAATACAGTACCTAATAACAGAATAAATTACAGTGAAAAATAAAAGGGAAACATTATGGCAGTTGCATTGCCTGCAGTGGTAGAGAGAGAAATCATACATTTTAAACAACTCATCTGAACCTGAGGAAAAAAAGGTTGTAAAAATAAAAAATGAAATGAACCTATTAACATAAACAACTAATTTATTCATCCATAAAGATGATCAGTATGCCTTAACATTCAAAAGACTGGTAACCACCTCTGTTGTGTCAGACTCAAAACTCCATCCATCCATCCATTTTCCAACCCGCTGAATCCAAACACAGGGTCACGGGGGTCTGCTGGAGCCAATCCCAGCCAACACAGGGCACAAGGCAGGAACCAATCCTGGGCAGGGTGCCAACCCACCGCAGGACACACACAAACACACCCAGCACACACTAGGGCCAATTTAGAATCACCAATCCACCTAACCTGCATGTCTTTGGACTGTGGGAGGAAACCGGAGCGCCCGGAGGAAACCCACGCAGACACGGGGAGAACATGCAAACTCCACCCAGGGAGGACCCGGGAAGCGAACCCAGGTCCCCAGATCTCCCAACTGCGAGGCAGCAGCGCTACCCACTGCGCCACCGTGCCGCCCGACTCAAAACTCTTCACACATTAATAGATGTTCCTTCAGCTGTCCACTAGGTAGCAGTCTCACTTGGGTTAAAGAGGTGTGTATCTTATGCCTTTTGTGGAAATCACTTAACGAGAATCCCCTTAAAGTTCTCCTCCTTTACTTCACAATGATTCCAAGTGATCCTCAGCAATTCTGTGCATTTAGCTTAATAATGCCAGTTACAGAAGATTATTAAACTCCTTCAAGTCAAGTCAAGTCTTGGGTTAGCAGGAAATGTTGCCTTGGACAAACATGTCAAACTTTAAACAGTAAAGCTGTCAGCTTAATGCCAGCCCCTGCATGATTTTGTTTCAGTTGGCAAAGACAAAAATACTTGTACCTAACCATAACCCATCCAGTACTAATTTTTTCCTTGGATAATGGGACTTTCCAAAAAATAATAATTACTCTAAAAGATTAGCCATATTAACATTGATGTAATATTCCTTACATAGGAAATAACATGTAGAATAATTCTTTGTGAGTTGTAGTGATTGTATTTCAGAGATCCGTGATATTGTATATGGTATACTACAAGGATCTATTCTGGCTCTACTTCTTTTTTCAATCTACATGCTTCCATCAGTTATCTGAAAACACAAAGTGAGTTACCACAGCTATGCAGATGACACGCAGCTTTTTTTATCGATAGTGCCTGATGACCCCAACACTCTTGGCTCTCTGATCTGATGTCTTAGCAGTACTTCAGAATCACTTTCACATTTAACTACTTGGCTCAAACCTGACATTTCTACTTTGGTCTGTATGCAACAACACTGCCCGCTGCTTACTAAATGCCAGATAGGAGAAGAAAAAGTCTGTGAAATGGTAGCCGCAGGAGTTATTGAACCATCAACAAGTCAATGGGAAGTTCCAGCAGTCTTTGTCAAGAATAAGGATGGTAGTTGGTGCTTTTGTGTTGACTGCAAGCAGTTGAATGCTGTGAAAAGGCATAGATGATGTCTTGGATCATATGAGACATTGTAGCTTATTGTTCATTTATGTTGTACTTTCATTACAGCTTCTGAACAAATGGTTTAGTTCTAGAGGCACAAAAGAAAACCATCTTTTCCATCAGGCATGTGGCATTCTATGGTCAAGTCTTTTGGACCGTGTAATGTTTGGCTGCCTTGAAATGACTGTCACCAGCATTCCACCGAGAAACTGTGTGGTGTATGTGGAGGACCTCTTGGTGCATGCTCCCAGCTTTTATAGAGCCCTTGTTCACATGAGGGAAGTCTTCGCTTCCATGTGGACAATTGGACTTAAGCTGAGCATAGTAAAGTGCGACCTGCTGTGAGTTTTTGGTTTTATGTGGTTAGTGCAACAGTGATTGCTACTGTCCCTTTAATTGACCAAGACCCAGTAAATTACAACAGATCCACCCTGAGGCGTGAGCACGGGGGGGGCTGGGGTGGGCACTGCCCCCCCCCAGAGACAAGCCGTGCCCACCCTGCGAAATGCTCTGTCTGTCCAATGAAAACTCTGGAGAAGAATAACATTTGATTTTCAAAACTGAGTTGCTTTCTAATCGGCCCGTTTGAATTTGGCAGCGTATCCGTCAGCGTCTCCTCCACTAGACAGGCACTGTGCTGCTCACAGTTCACTTCGCCACACATTTTGTAGCACATTTTGATCCTGTGGACCACATTCTTTAATTAAAACGGTGTATACATTCCATTCTTCTTTTATTTTCTGGTTGGTAACACTAAAGGCTATGCATAGGTGGCTTATTAAAAAGCAGACATCTTCAACCTCTGTCCCTCCACAAGCTGCTGGCTCCGCGGTTGAGCCCAGCACCGCTGCTACCAACACGGAGCACAGCGCACCCACGTCGGGAACTGAAACTCCAAAAGATGTAGATAAGCCTACACAATCCTCCAGCTCTGTGCCCGTGTCGGGTACTCCAAACCTCTGCCTTCAACAAAATACACAGTCCGGTCTGCCTGACTTAAATATGGATAGCCCATCCCAGCCCATTTTAATTAATTATCCCAAACGCGCATTCGGAAAGACACTCAGATGTTTTAGTGTAAGCTGGTATCAGTCTCGACCATGACTTGAGTATTCTGTTGTCTGTGATGGCAGCTTTTGCGTTGCCTGCAGCAATTTTAGCGTTTCCAATTCGGACCGCGAGGACATATTCACCAAACAGCTACACTAATTGGAAAAGAGCTCTAGAAAAAGATGGTGGCGGCTTCCACAAACACGCGTCTAGTATCCCGCATGTCAGTGCCATGTCTGCATCACAGCACTCATCATTGGTGTGTCTTCAGCTGCATGTGAAAGCTCTTTCTCTACTTTGAACCGCATTCTCAATCCACTCCACCGAACAATGCTGCATTCAAGGAAGAGAAATTTAGTCATTCTGGCACATGAGAAAAACATCACAGAAAATCTAGACATGAATGAATTTATTTCAGAATTTGCCAAGAGTAACAGCAGACTGGTCCTGTAGATAATATCCAGGTTAAACACTGGAAACTGATGTCCTATAGCCTCCCATGTCTACCATGTGCCATGTTTCTGTTCTTGCTCTCATATGTTGTATACATTTGACTTTATTGATATTTACCTTTTAGATGTAGTTCTATATTTGTTCACAAAAAATAATAATACAAGTTCCATTGCCTCTGTTAATTTTATTGAACAATAGGTTATGATTTGTGCCACAATTTTTGCTTTTATATGTTATATAAAACTATGTTGTTATTATTATTTAACCCCCCTACAAAAATGGGGATGGATGGATGGATATTTTTTGCCCCCCCAGACAAGCCAAATGCCCACCCACACATGATGTTCTGGTCACACCTCTGGATCCACCGTTTCCTTGGTATGAATTCATACTATTAGTGGTTTGTAAGAGGAATTGCAGGAACAACCCCACTTCTACACACACTGACCTATCAAGACAATGAATATCTTGGAAGCCAAAGTTTGAGACATCATTCTTCCGACTGAAGAAGGCCTTGACCATTACACCTGTTTCAAACTATCTAGACCCCAGGGTGCCACTTATCTTAGATACAGGGTATTGGAGAAGTCCTGTCCCTATCATCTAGGGCTTAATAGTAGTCCTGTCCCTCCAACAGGTTGGCTGAAGAAACAGAGAGAGTGACCCACTACTATAGTCACTGCCTGAACAGATCAAACTGGAACTACTCTGTCTCTGGCCTGAAGCACTTGTGGCCCTGCCTTTATGGACATCACTTCATTATACACACAAACCATGCCCCCATCACTTGGCTTCTAAATTTGAAAGAGCCTAAAGGGGCTGGTGGCATAGTGGACAGAAGCATTGAAGGGTATGAGTTTGTCATCCAGGACTGAACCAGAAGTTGACACACTAATTCTGATGCCCTCTTCTGAAAACCTTGTCTTGTTGTGAACTATAATCACTGATCATCATCAGGCTGCTGGTGCTGAATATCATGCAGTGCTAAAGAAATTTCAAAAGTTGAACATGCTGCATAGCATCAGCAGGGTCAAATTCCAGGAGGAAAACCAAGAACTTGCTCCAATGGAGAGATGAATAGTAGCAGAGTGGTGTTTGGCATGGAATGAAGAAACATCTTCTGGGTCACGGTGGGATAGTCTAATGCAGGGGTCTCAAACTCAGTGGGATATATGGGCTGCATGCAGAAAAAAGTGCTAGTTGGCAGGCCGCATTAATTTCTAAATGATACAAATACAATACAATATTATTGTTAATCAATTATTTGAACTACAATACTACATTACTACAATAATACAGCTAGGTTTATGAGTTTACTTGACGTGCTTATTATAAAATCCAGTTTTCCAGTTCAAATGTCGTTAAATGCAATCTGACTGCTCAGTTGACAGCATTTGGCATATACAAGAACGTCAAGATTGGGCTTGATGTCATAGCCAACCGCAATGTTGCACGCAGATGCTCGTCTATTCCACAATCTCTATCTGTAAATCTTCTGAAATGCAAGTAAAATTCACCACAAACGGTGTCGCAAAGAGTGCAAATTGAGGTTCAAGAGCCTGGAACTCCTCAAAATGTTGCTCAGACTCTTCAAGTAAATGAGAAATGATATCTGAGTAATATTCCAAGTGTTCTGGTTCGACACGTACCAATGACTGCACAGCTGAGAAATAAGCTAAATTGCCAGACTGCAGCTGTTTGGCCCACAAAGACAGCTCACATCTGAATGATTTGACACTGTAGTTCATCATCGTAATCTCCTGCTTTTGGACCTTAGAGCTTCAAATTGAGTGCGTTGAGGTGTTCCATGACATCTGTGAGAAACACTAAATCTAATAGAAAAGCTGGATCATAAAGTTGGCAAACGAATTTATGTTTCAATGCCTTAAAGCAAAAAATCTCTTCAACACGTTTCCCCGACTCAACCATCTGACTTTAGTATGATACAGGAATTCTCCATGTTCTGTGTCCATATCAGACAAGAATGAAGTGAACTGCCTGTGGTTGAGACCTCATGCTCGCATAAAATTAACCGTTTTAACAACAATGTCCATAACTTTTTTAGTTGTACACTTTTGCCACACAGCACTTAGTAATGCAGAATGTATGTGTACAGCAGTAAAAGGAACCGACAAAGAAAGCTGGTTTTGTTTTGCTTTCAGTAATCCCACAACACCAACATTTTCAGAACACATTACTGGTGCACCGCCTGTTGCCACGGACACAAATTTATCCCATGGCAGTCCTTCTCTGTTAATGCAACCTTCAAATCTATATATACTGTATATAAGTCAATGTATGTGTGTGTGTGTATGTATGTATGTTCCAGCATCACTTTCAAACGGCTGGAGCGATTTTCATCAAACTTGGTACACCTGTTTCTCATTGGTCGACTAAAAATACTGTAGGGTGAAATCAACCCTAACCCACCCCCTTCCGGGTAGGGTGGTGGGTGATCTTGCGGTCTTGTATGCATGTTATCATCCAGTGGACAATAGGAACAACCACCAGAGGGCGAACTGGAGGTGACTGTCAGCATTCTTTATGTTTGAGCACCACCGCACCCCTGTTGCTTTTGAAATTAAATAGAGTTGGCCGGTTCTGAGTGTCAACTGGATGATAACATACATACAAGACCGCAAGACAAGCACATTAGTGAGTCTTCATTGTTTGTTAATTTATTTTTATTTTTAAAGTTGTGGTTTTTTTAAAATTATATTTTTCTCAAACAATTAAAAAAATGAAAACCACTTTTTTATTTTCCTCCCAGGCAACGCCGGGTATTTCAGGTGAATGAAACAGGTTGAAAAATGTCACGACCAGTCGTTGTGTCTTTTTACATTTAGTTTTTCATTAACCGCACAAATCAACACAGCACAGTATGCAGTATCTGTTACACCAGTACTCTTGTCAAGCGCTATGGAATATGTCTCAAAACCTTGTGCTGCTGTAATCAGTTGCTGATGAATGTTATTAGCTGATTCAGTGATTCTGCTAGCAACAGTATTTATGGACAAACTTATGCCTTCAAACTGTTTCTTTTTGTCTGGACAAATAATTACACATGCCTTTATAAAACAATCTTTTATGAATTGGCCTTCAGTGAACGGCCACAAATATTTTACTATCATGTTATAGAGGACAAAACTCACTTTTACAGAATCTTCGCTTGACTTACAAACATTCGAGAAAAAGGTTCACTGTTTTGTAATTAATGCTTTCAGTTGCTGAACCTTTTCCTCTCTCAGTTTGCCAGACAATGCACCATACTGTTCTCGATGCAGTGTATTGTAATGTCGATGCACATTGTACTCATTAAACACCGGGATAAACTGCAAGCAAACGAGACACTGGCCTCTGTCTCTGACCTCCGTGACAAAATATAAATTTTCCCATTTATCCTGAACTCAACAATGAGGCATACAATTAACAGCAAGAGCTACATAAAGTAATTTGCAAACATTGTTTACATTGACTGTTTATGTTTAACTGATGTCACTGGAAGTAAAAGTAACAACACCGAATGTTGAGGTAAGTAAGAAGAATGGTATTTTAATTCTGATCGTCAGACTGGAAACAGTATTGTGATGAAAATGCTGCAAAATAAATCAGATTTTAGTGGTAGATTTTGGCAGTTCAAGTAAGTTGTTGCGGGCCGCAGATAATTGCCTCAGGGGCCACATGCGATCCATGGGCCGTGTGTTTGAGACCCCTGGTCTAAAGCTACAAGATTGACTGTTGTAATGGAGATGGCAGAGCTCCCTTGCAGGATGGTTACATCTTCTAGTACCTCAGCACCTTTGTCACCAAGTGTTTTAGAGAGTGCATGGGACACTGTGGTTGGGGCTCTTGACAGTTTCTAATACTCTCTGTAGGCTACAACAACAATTTCACCAGTAGGTCTCTAGGCAGGATATGGATTTGTTCATCCATTGCTGTGACAAATGAATCAATCGCAATGGCCCAATCTTCAGTCTTTGGGTAGGTGGCGGTAGATATCCTATGCCCATTTCCAAAACCACAGGTCAACAATTGGTATGTAGTTGTGTGGATTGATTATTTTACAAAGTGGCTCAAGGCATATGTGATATCAGATCAGGGATTGACCTCTTGCTTTAAGAGGCTGATTGAAGAAATGTTCTACCATTGCACAATAACCAGGGCTGAGACTTCTATTTGGAACAGATTAAAGAGGAATGTCAGTTCCCCTGTATCCAAAAGATTTAAACCACTCCATTGCACCCAAGATCAACAGGCTTGTGAATTGGTTGAACAGGGTCCTGGTCATCCAGTTGTCCTGGCAGACCATCAGATGGACTGAGACTGACTTCTCCCTGCTGTGGATAGGCTTAGTTCCGAGTTGTCCATGAGTCCACAAGCTTCACACCTGCCATGCTGTGTACTTATGTAACCCTTGCATTCCCTTTGGAACACCACTTGAACCAGACATCGGCACAATTTCAGGGCCCTAGTACATGCAGGATGTGTGGTGGAATCTGAGCTCTCCCATATACTACCATCAGAAGGATTCTAGTGATCAGTATAGGAATGCATACAATAGTTACTGACTATATCCTGGCAACTTAGTATGTACATACAGCCCGCAACAGAAAACAGAATTTTGCGCTTAAATGGCCAATGGTTCACACTGTCCATATAACATCCTGGCTTATTATTCTGAGGTAATGTAACAAATAACGTCAGGGCGGTCAGTTGTGGTGGTGCATGGCGTTCAGTTGGCCCCATACCAGCACAATGGGAGGTCCTCTGCAGTATAGCATCAAACACCCATGCTGCACCACTGGATAGCACAGCGTTCAGCAACAGTGTGTTTAACAGTGTGTTTAATTCAGAGTGTGAATTTCCCCTTGGGATTAATAAAGTATCTATCTATCTATCTATCTATCTATCTATCTATCTATCTATCTATCTATCTATCTATCTATCTATCTATCTATCTATCTATCTATCTATCTATCTATCTATCTATCTATCTATCTATCTATCTATCTATCTATCTATCTATCTATCTAACAATGCAAAACAAAAAAATCACCAACAATGAGTAAACAAAAGAAAGCTGGCATTCCATTATTTAAATGGGCATTTTCTGTGCCAGCTGTAAGCAATCCTATGAAAGTGACAAACCTACCACAGTCACTATACTAGTGTGGCACAATTAAGCAGTAATTATTAGGATAGCAAGCTGCTTTCATGAGCAAATGATCAGTAACCCACTGGCTAGCACTCTGCAGCTCTACAGTACTGTAAACAGTTTAGAATATGTATGCTTGGTGTAACATTAATGTGCGTTCAGGGACTTAGTTAACTGATGCGAAAGGTGGTGCAATTTACATATTTTACTGAGGATTTAGTTATCACATTTTTTAAAATAATTTTTGCAACAATAAATCTTACCACTATAATACTATAATAAAATATAATGTGTGTGATATATGGCCAGCAGTTTATCCTGGCCAATACCCCCAAGCCGCCAGATGGAGCCCTTCCTGCAACGTGGAGGTGCCCCAAATTCCAGCAGGGCATCATGGACCTTGGAGTTTTAATTCTCAGCCCTGCTGGATACTGTGGGGGCCGCCAGGGAACGCTGCAGGGAGGCTTAGGGACTTATATTTTCTGTATAACCCAGAAGTACTTCCCAGTCACGGGGACAGAGGAAATGATGTACTTCAGGGTTGAAGAAAAGAAGTAGTTTTCATCTGACCCAGAAGTGCTCTGAAATCACATGGACTGAGGGATAGAGGCACTTCCGGGTCAAGGACTTTAAAAGGACTGTGGGAGATCCCATCAGTGAGCTGAGTTGGGAGGAAGGGTGACTGAGTTGCTGGGAGTGGAGGATTTGTTTATTGATTAGTGTATTTGTGATTATTGAGTATTGTGGAGTGAAGGGTGCTTTGTGCACATTGATATTATAATAAATTTAATAATTGGACTTTTACCTGGTGTCTGACGTGTGGTCTGAGGGTTCAAGGGGACGATAGCGCCCCCTATCTGTCACATGTGCTATACTAGTACTATCACACTATATGAATTAGTAAACTACATTAAATGCATACTTTTTAACAGCACTTTACAATATTATTAGTTATAAATGTACCCTAAATATGCTTTTGGTGGTTCAATAGCTTTCATAGTCATTAGAGCCTAATTCAAGTGATGTAAAAATTGCATTGATTGATGAGCTATGGTTAGTTACTCTGCTACTAGAATGATATTTTTAAATGAAATACCCAACAGAGAGTTGAAGTCTCAAGATGAAATTGCTGTCCATCAAACTATGATGGAGAGCAGGTCTGGAGCTTTACCGATAAATTGTAGTGTCACAGAAATATTAAATTATTAGTTAAGTAAAGTTTTTATAAAAAAAAATATAAAGATTTTTTTTTAATAACAAAAGGAATCCCCAAAAATAAAAATCCCAGTAACTACCCCAACAAGTATTTAGTGCAGTAATACAATCTCCTCTTTCTCCATTATGGTAACAACATCACACCACTCAAATTACCCACTACAGTAAATAAAACTGTAAATGCAAAATGATCAATACTAGCATACAATGCCAATCAATATCCATGAAAGGAGAAAAGCTACTGCATCAAATTGCCCATCTAGCTATTAATGTTAATTAAAACCTACTTATTAATTAAAATTATCCAAATAACTAAGAACTTGGAAAGAAAATGATTTACTGCATAACAGGGATAACAAAGGTGACACTATCCTAAAGATAATAATTTCAGTCTAAATATACATAGAAGCAAAAGCAGCTCTTCAGGCACAGATAAACTCAGTTTTTGTTTTACGTGTTAACACTAAGCAATTCTTTTAACGTGACACAGGCTATGGTTTTTCTCTGTCCTTATTATTTGCAGCATAATCAGCCCCTTCAGCAGTGTATAAACTGTGCGACGCGGTCAGCACTTGTAGCACTTTAACCCATCCTATAATTAGGGGAGTTAGCGTTATTAATTAGTTCAAACACCTTTTGGCTGCAGTCTGATTATGTCTGTTTTTATCAATAATACCAATAATAATATTCACATAATGCAGCCATGAGGTTGCTTTTAGTGTGCATTGTAAATACAGAGTGCATATTTGTTCACTCCATGCTTATAGTGCATTCCTTACATAATTCCTTTCCTCTTCAATTCACTTTACCTTTATGCTTAACTTTTACTTTCCTCAAGCAGCAGGAGATGTGAGCGGGTGTAGGAGTTGCATATGCAGGAGTTTTGACTAATTATACTGGGGAATTGAGCAGCTATCAGACTAATAGAAGAAAATATACAGAATGTATAAGCTGGAGTAACCTCTCTCAATGGAAATATGAAACAGTAAACTAATCCATAATTGAAACTGCACATAATGTTTCTCTGTTTTAAAACCGATGAGTTCACAAATTCACTAATGCTTTTCAATGGGAGATGCTGAAATTTCAAAACTTTGTACAACCTGCTCTATTCAAGATATCTCAATTAAAATTTAACTCATTATTATCATGATCAGTTCAGTTTTATGGATAGTTTAGGAAAATCCAGTTTAGTTGTTTTACTCCAAGTTTCTCTTCTCCATAAATGTCTAGCATGTGTATCAGCATCTGTGAGCTGCATTTTCTTTATATCTCTTCTCACCACCTTAATTCAACATTTCTTCTGCCTACCTCAAGTTCTCTTACCATCCACCGATAAATTAAGTCTTTGCTTCATTCAGTTGTTATCATCTTTTCGCATTACATGCCCATACTAGAGTTACTACTAGACAACGCTTATTGATTCAGTATTCACTACATTCTTCGTTCTGTCCTTCAGTGACACATCATAAATCTATCTTATCATACACTTCTCAGTTCCCTCTATTGAAATGACCTGACAAATTTCTTCAAAGAAAAAGTGTGCCAAATTTCAACAATATCTGTCCACTGCAGGCAGACACAGACATGGCCATCACAGTAGGTGGTTTTTACATTATATGTAAGCGCAACTAAAAACGACTTCAATACAGTATTTAACTAATTGTATGTGCTTTGTGTGTGTTATTTTGTTTTACAGCCAATATCTCTATGTTAACTTAGTCCAGTTATTTCTATGGAGTAATTAAAAACACAACATTTTCCATAGCTATCAAATCATCTTTACAAAATAATTAAACGAGAACTGACAGTTTTTACATTCACTTACTTTTTGTATCATCAATATTTAACTTTTTTGAGCTAATCATTGTACACATCTTCAATGATATATGTTTCAAAATTGAAATTATAACAATTGCAAGTTAGTTAGATTTAAGTTATTGCAGCATTCAATACATACAGAGGCAGCTGATTTCATTGTTGAGTTCACTTTTGCTTGTACATTCATTTCTGTTTTGAGGAGGTGTTTAGAGTGCAACAAGCAAGCAATTGAAGGCTCTTCATTAAAAAAAGCTTGGATTTATTAAAATTGTTATAGTTGTATCCTGGTTAAGTGGACGGTTAATATACTCATTAACCTTTTACATCACTGTAGAATAGAAGCAGATGGAATGCAGTGACTGAGATTCTTGATGTCGCCCATGACCCTTTAATATGACCAAAAGAGATAAAGAACAATGATGCTTCAGCCTACAGTGTGCACTACCCTCTTCTGTTCAAATGCATCCTTTATGATGTAAATTGAAATAAAATACAGTAATTCACACTCTTTTTACTCTTTTGTAATGACTAACATCTAATGACCAATTAAAATATTAAGTTGACATTAATTATTCCAGTATGTGGCTGCTATGAGTAAAAGAATTAGCAATCCTTTAGTAAGGTTTTTATTTATTTGGTAAGTAACTTTATTCATGACAACGATGCAAGAGCTTCTGTTTAAAGAACTGTCATAGAAAGGGGGTTGGCTGGAGATTATTGGCAGAGTCTTTACATATCTGACACTTTCATTTCCTTGATTTAAAATCTAGCAAAAGTAACCTCACCTTGAGCCTCATGTATAACGCCGTGCGTAGAACTCACACTATAACATCGCGTAAGCACAAAAGCGGGATTGTGCGTACGCACAGAAAAATCCAGATGCAGGAATCTGTGCGCACGCAAAATTTCACGTTCTTCCACTACATAAATCCCGATCTGCGTGAAAAGAAACGCACGTGCACGCGCCTTCTGTCCCGCCCCAACTCCTCCCAGGATTACGCCTCTTTGAATATGCAAATCAATATAAATAGCCTTCTGTGAAAAGACAATGGGAAAAGCACAAGGGAAAATATAAGAATTTCAGCGAATACCAAGTGGAGGCAAAGGAAAAACTTACTATTTGTTGGTTTAAACAGTGGTATAATCAACAAAAGAAAGTTGATCGAGTGACAGAGTGTCGGAAAAACTCGAAAGATCAAATTCACAAAGTCGCACAGTGCCCGAAATAAAAAAGAAATCACATATCAAAGTCGCCGTGAAAAGGCAAGTCATAGCCCACCGTCTGAGTGTCTTATGAAAGCGTATTAGGGTACAAACAAAAAACATAGGCACACAGTGGGAAAAAAGCACGAAATGTCAACTTTAATCTCGAAATTTCCACTTTAATCACGTAGTTTATTTTGCCATTAAAGTAGAACATCATAAACTTCATCTTAAAATCGTTTATTTTACTAGTTTCTCAAGTAGCATGTTAAAGTCTTTGTTCTGTATTTGATCTTCTATGTGCTCTATGTGTGTGAATCACTACGTGCTTCCGTTGTTTCTCTTTCTCTGACAGGACACAGAATGCATTACATTCGAGATATTACAGCTCTCTGAATAATTAAAATACTGAGACGTATACGTGATATCATTTTCATGATGATAGGAATGAAAGCATGTTATTAAACATGGGAACACGGTGGTGCAGTGATTGTTCATATCTCACGCAAGAGGCTTGCGGTGCCATGTGCGACCTTCGATGAAATAATTTATTACAGAAGTACTGTCTCTTTCAAACGTACTAACCTCCAATTCCTGTCCATACTTTTCTTTCTCCAATCGCCACACAATCAGCTCTGTAATAGACGTTAAGCCATTTGTAAGCTTAGAACGCCGATTCTTCAAAACTTTTAAGGAACATTGAAATATCTTCGTAGTACATGTTTAATTATTCTATTCGTCTATCCTTCCAGTGTCGCGTCAGCACCAGCAATAATACAGCACAAGGCAGGAGCTATCCTTGAACTATACGCTGCGGCACTGTGTCCTCACATGTTTAATTATTAACAAAACAGATTATTTAAATGAAGTTAAAGTTTTATCTGTATACTATAAGCAACATATTTTGCTGCATTTCATCTTTAAAATGATATTGTCATCATACGCGCTTTATAAAGTAGCGCAGGTTGTGCAATATTATAACTGTAGTGCAAGTTTACAGTGAGGTGATTGTACTTATAAGTACAAACAGTTCTACAAGGAGCACTTGATGGACTGATTGAGTGCATTTATAGTTATTGGGATGAAACTGTTTCTGAAACGCGAGGTCCGTACAGGAAAGGCTTTGACGCTTTTTGCCGTGGTTGAGGTAGTGTGTACTTGAAACTGTATACCGATAATTCTCTTTCCGATCATCTGCTGCTGTGATTCACACTCAGATACAGTGATATAAATACTCCGAGTGGTGCAGTGAGAGTAATATGGAAAAAGATGATCCGCAGTGGCAACCCTTAACGGGAACAGCAAAAAGAAGAACAAGATGCAGTGAGCGTAACAACGCTAAAGCAGTTATGGTATTTGGAATACTATGGCTATTCCCTGGCCCATTATATTGCTACAGGTTAATTACAATCAGATGCATTACACTAATAAACAATATGCAGTTAATTTCAGTGTATTTATAAAGCCGCGTCAGGAATGTGGAGCTAAGAAAGAAAGGATGAGCACACAGGAACAGTAGTTTGACCATTCTGTGGACCATTATATTGTTACAGGTTAATTACAATCAGATGCATTAAATTTATGAACGATATGCGGTTAATTTCAGTGTATTTGATAAAGCCGTGGATGTGGATCTAAGAAAGAAAGGGGTGATCACACGGGAACAATAGCACTGCTTTGACGCTGGGTGCCGCCAGTCTGCAAAACCGAGGGGAGAAATTGCGTACGCCAAGGTATGAGTTACCATGGAAATGTGCGTGGCTTTACGCCAAGTTTAGGTTTTATACATCGCGATTTGAGCGTGGAAAGGTTCATACGCAACATTTCTGTGCGTACGCACCGTTTATACATGAGGCCCCTTGTCTTTTACTCATCTTGTTTATTTCCTGTCATATTGACTTTGCTGTTTATACATCTATACTGTATATGGTACCTATAACAAAGTATTGAAAAAGTTTTCACATTTTATTGTTGTGCAACATTGCATCACACTAGATTTAATGTGGCTTTTCTGACATTGTTCAACAGAAAAAGACTCTTTAATGTGAAAGTTGGCACCATCCTGCTCTAGGAATACTTCTTTGTAGCAGTCACTGGAAGGCAAGACAAAACCCTAAGAATAAAGTCAAAGTTGTACAAGAATAACTTAAAAATAATGTTAATGTCCTGAAGTGTCCAAGTCAAAGTTCAGATCTCAATAAAAAAATGAAAAAGTTCAGTCTGACAGAGTTTGAACAATGTTTAGATTTCCAAAGCTAAGAGATACCTATCCACACATACATAAGTCTGTTGTTACTGTCAGAAGCTGCCTTGAATACTTATTTAATGGATTATTTTGAGTTTTATATTTGGAATTAATTTAGACTACTTCGTGGACATCTGTTTTCACTTTGACATCAAAGAGTCTTTTTCTGTTGACTAGTGTCAAAAAAGGCTCATTAGATCCACTGTGATTCAATGTTGTGTGAAAATAAAATGTGAAACTGCCCAGGGGATAAATACTTTTTATATGCACTGTATATTTGTATCGCTACATCTCTAGGCCACCATAACAGCAGTCTGTTTTGGTTAGACTGGCAAATGCTAACTGAACACCTGAACACCTGCTCTTTAGTTAGGATTTATAAAGTTTAAAGAAATACATTCAAGTTTAGTTGGGGTAATGTGATATTGAACTATTTCTAGAAAAGATGAACATGATGAAAGATAACGTCAACTTAAGAGCTCTTAGTTGAATTAACTGTGAGCTTTTTCCACATTTACAAATAAAAAGAATGACAGTCTGATAAAGGGCAGTAATAGACTTTGAAGAGTGCTGACTGTTGACATTGAATTCAATGAAAATTTATTGGTGTTCAGTGGGGTTACTGGGAGATTTGGTGAAGTTGCAGCTGGAAACATAACAGTAAGTAATTCCATCTGCGTATTATTATCTACCACACATTACACAATAAACACCCTAGGACCGAGTTCTCTGGCTTCTGGCTTTGCCGATTTAAAGAGCATGCTGCATGTTAAGCTCTTTTTCTTTGTGGTTGAATTTTTCTTGTTTCATCTATGTACAAATTTAATTTTATTAGCAGTGTTCTTTCCCAAAACTTTGCTTTTGATTAGCACAATGCATCTGTACAGAACTTTTACAAGTGTGGTTCCCAGAGAAGATTGTTCCTTTGAAGCATTACTATTTCTTCTGAAAGTTATAAATTTATTATGTTAATTTTTGATATCATAATGAAGCCAGTTGTTTTTATTAGGTTTGATGCCCTTTCAGGACTGTTTTTTCTGGCCACAGTCATATTGTTTATTGTTGTAAGGTCTGTTGCCAGACAAGTTATCAAAACATATATGGAGGTTGTATCATCTTAAAATAACTTACTAATAAAATAAATTTAGAACTTTTAGAAGAGATAACAATCCTAAGAAATAAATTCTTCTATGAAACACACTTAAAGGTTTGTAAAAGAATGAGTCTCAACACACTGGAAAGGTTTGGGGCAGCCACCCGTATATTGTCCCTGGCTGCAAAAAAGGTTGTAAGGCACTGATATGCCTAGATTGAGTCCAGATTGAACTGATGAGGTTAAGAAAAGATAGCGGCTTTATAAGCTGAAAAGCGGAAGTGATGTCAGTCTGGGCGCTGGAACTGTAAGAGATGTTGAATCAGGCAGGTTTTCCTGTATTTGGCCTGCAGAGATAACAGTGGTAACTTTAGTTCACTCCACCATTCCCTGGCCTGGCAGGTATTACCTCCACTTGGTACACTCAGCTCCCTCCTAGTCGCACGTGTGTGACAGTTCCACTGGAATTTAAGATGGTGGATCATTATCACTCCTGTTCAAGTTTCTGAATAAATCTCTTTAACACAAATTAGCTTTGTTTCTTTTGACACATTTTGGGTTTGTTGATTGATTCTGTATTTGACTTCCTGGTATCTTAACCAGGTACAACAAAGGGACCAGTAGTGAAAATGGATGACTACTTTATTAGGGGATCTACACAAAGGTTTGTTTCAACAACGAAGGGGCCCCAACAGTGTGTTTTCCAGGTGCAGTGGTTTGAGATCTCCCTGAAAGTATGGATGGGCTCTTTGGGTCCACCATGGACCAAATGACATATGTGTGGGAAAGGCTGCCAGTTCTGTGAGACAGTTTTAAAGAGCTGTTTACTAACCTGAGAAGTCCATTCCACGTACCAGTCCAAGAAAGACTGAGCAAACCAGAAGATTTAATTGTTGTCCCTAACTTTGGTGTAAGACACAGTAGCAAAGGACCTGTATATGTGAAATTTGAACACGTTTCACAACAGATAGGGATAGTTCTGCTGAAATGAGATTCATTTGAACCAGAGGGGCACTGATCTATTACGAAGGCATTTGAATAGGTTAAGCCAGGATATGGGTTGGCAAGACATTGAGGAAAGCCAGGTTTAAAAGTTCATGTAGGACAATAAACAGTAACATTAATACAATTATAAAATGTCACTTTGAAATTGCTAATCTACATGGAATAATACAAAATAAACACTGCTTGTTTTGACAATAGAAAGAAAAAAAATTGCATTTATAGGAACCTTCAGGTACATGAAAATAATATAAATCCATAAATAAGGGTATGATTGCTGTACAAAACTGGACAAACATTCATTAAATTGTTTAAGTTTGCACCACTTTTTTAATATGCAAAGTATTTTTTTGTATTCTTTACTGTGAGTAAGAGTAGTGCCTAGAAGTATGGAGCATATTTTTTATAAAGCACTGCATTCTGGGGAAATTAATAAAAATTAGGAAACATTCTTCTCATAAATCGTTTGCCAGGCCAGTGAGCTTAATTCGTATGATGACTACACTTAGTGAAATGAATTATTAAAGAAAGGGTGGAACAACACATTTCAGGTAAAGGTGTGTAAAAGAAAAGTCATCATGAGTTTTGATGACTGAAATTGTGTGTTACCAATATGTTGTAATTCTATGAGGAAGAAATTTACAACAATAACACGTATTCATATAGAACATTTTCATACAAACAATGTAGCGCAAAGTGCTTTACACGATGACAAAAAGAAACATATGAAATGAAAAACAACATTAAGCAATAATATTAAAAAGTAAGTAACAAATTAAAAGGTAAGTTCAGATGGCTGGGAGGACAGAAAAACAAAACAAGACAAAAACAAACAAACAAAAAAAAAACTCCAGTTAGGCTGGAGAAAAAAAACAATATCTGCAGGGGTCCCAAGGCCAAAAAGACTGCCCAGGCCATAGTGGGCATTCTACCTAACATCCATCCATCCATCCATCCATTTTCCGCTGCATCCGAACACAGGGTCACGGGGGTCTGCTGGAGCCAATCCCAGCCAACACAGGGCACAAGGCAGGAACCAATCCTGGGCAGGGTGCCAACCCACCGCAGGACACACACAAACACACCCACACACCAATCACACACTAGGGCCAATTTAGAATCGTCAATCCACCTAACCTGCATGTCTTTGGACTGTGGGAGGAAACCCACGCAGACACGGGGAGAACATGCAAACTCCACGCAGGGAGGACCCGAGAAGCGAACCCAGGTCACCAGATCTCCCAACTGCGAGGCAGCAGCGCTACCCACTGCGCCACCGTGTCGCCCCTACCTAACATTAATGTTCTAAATCAGTTCTTTTCGTTTTCAGGCTTCACATGATAGTATTTGATGATGTTGGTCTTATGTACAGCTAGTACACCACTCTTCAATCCATAAACGCAGAGGGCTGCATGGGGCCTTGATCAGGCGGTGGTGGTGCAAATCGCCACCACAGAAGAACCAGAAAAGATAGCAGAGAATATCAGAGATTAATACAGCTTGCGGATCCCTAAAGAATATGATAATTCTATGCCCATATGGTCTATCAGGAATACAACTAAAATGTACCTATGAAAAAAACTATTAAAATAATGGATTTTTAGCAGTTTTATAAAATGATCAACAGAACTAGCCTGGCAAACTTCTATCAGTAAAATATTCCAGATTTTGGGTGCATAACAGCAAAAGTCTGCCTCACTGCTTCTTTTAAGTTTAGCTCTTGGAATTATATACAGACCTTCATTCGACGGTCTAAAGTTACGACTTGTAGTGTAGGGGGTTAGGCATTCCAAAATATAGCACTATGTAGTATTTTAAAGTCAATTCTGAATGACACAGGTAACTTGTGTAACAATGGTAAAACTAGAGAGATATGCTCAAATTTTCTTTTCAGAGTTAAGATTCTGGCTGCTGCATTCTGCACTAATTGCAACTGATTAATGACCTTCTTAGGTAGTCCTGTTAGGAGTGCATTACAGTAATCTAATCAACTAAAAACAAAGCGTGAACTAATTTTTCAGTGTCTTGTAAAGTTATAAGAGGTCTAACGTTTGCTATATTCCTTAAGTAAAAAAATGCAGACCTAGTAATCTGATTAATATGTGATTTAAAGTTTAACTCAATAAGTAGCCTCTAAATTCTTTACCTCCATCTTGACTTTTAATCCTAAGGCATCAAGTTTATTTCTAATACCCTCGCTATATCCATGTTTGCCAATTACTAAGATTTGTTTTCTCCTTATTTAGTTTGAGAAAGTTACTGCTCATCCATCCGGAAATATAACTAAGACATTGGATCAGAGAGCCAATAAAAGGTTTTGATCAGAGGTGAGAATGAAATATTAGTTAGGTTGATTAAAAAAAAAAAAACTTTGATAATATGTTTAAAAATCTTTTATAATATGCCATAAAGATGCTAGTGATCAAAGTAAAATAAATGGTATTTGTGCTTATAGATGTGTGGTTGTGTATAGATAGGCACAAAAGACATATAAGGCAAAGTGTTATGGTCCAAGTCAATTAGATCACATCAAAAGTGGTGTGCACAGTGATCAGTGCTGAGACAACTGTTTTTAATTTATATAAATGATCTAAATTAAAATGTAATTAGTAAGCTGGTTAAATCTGCACATGATGTTAAACTAGGTAGAATGCCTGTACCAAAGAGTCAGCAGAATAATTACAGGTGGGCACAATTCAGACTGCAAATGAAATGTAATGTAAATAAATGTACAGTGCTGCACAATGGAAATAAAAATACTAGACAGAAGTACACGATGGTCTAAATGAAACTTGAGAAAAAGTCAGTAGGCATGGTGGAGTCATAGCTATCCATATCAACTATACAAAAACAGTTAAGAAGACTAATATGGATACAAATCAAGAAAGGCTGTTGCAATGCAACACTCAGACTTCATCTTAAACATTGTGTGTGCTTTTGGTCCTTCTTATATTAAATATTAATAAAAGAGATCAGCGCTAGTAACAACCCAGATTAGACTTACTTAAGGACAGCGGGCTGTGAGATATCATGAAATATTGAGGAGTTTAGTTTTTTTAGTTTAATAAAGTAGAGATTCAGGGGAAACATAAAAGAAGTGTAAAAAGTTATGAAATGATTTAGTATACTATGTACCTGATATTTCATTAAAATTAGTTGTTCATGTAGAACTGGAGCACTACTGTGACTGCGTGTTTTCATTATAAACCTTTTCTTAATCAGTCACCAATGTCTGCTGTTAATAATTGCATTTTCCCTTCATTTTAATTTGTTTTTTAAGAGTCAGTCCTCGGAATTGCTTATTTTTTTTTCCTTAATCGACACCCAAACAGAAATGAGACATGAATTGAGCCAACAGGTGACCACCTAAGTCTGGGACTTGGACCCCAACTAATTTCACTACAATTGTTTTCATAATTAGAAGACAACTTTTATTGTTAATTATACCCATTATTAAATTCTATGGCTTTTTGGTGCTCTCATTCTTCCACTACAGACATTTCCAAAACTACTGATTTTCTTTTTTCTAAGAATATTGTTAAAGTGGTTGGCACGGTGGTGCAGTGGGTAGCGCTGCTGTCTTGCAGTTGGGAGACCTGGGGACCTGGGTTCGCTTCCCGGGTCCTCACTGAGTGGAGTTTGCATGTTCTCCCCGTGTCTGCGTGGGTTTCCTCCGGGCGCTCCAGTTTCCTCCCACAGTCCAAAGACATGCAGGTTAGGTGGATTGGTGATTCTAAATTGGCCCTAGTGTGTGCTTGGTGTGTGAGTGTGTTTGTGTGTGTCCTGCGGTGGGTTGGCACCCTGCCCGGGATTGGTTCCCTGCCTTGTGCCCTGTGTTAGCTGGGATTGGCTCCGGCAGACCCCCGTGACCCTGTGTTCGGATTCAGCGGGTTGGATAATGGATGGATGGATATTGTTAAAGTGTTTTGTGGACCTGAGCAGATCAACATTACTGAGACCTTCACCTTTCTTTATTTTCAGATATTGTATGATAAACACAGGTTGCTGGTCATGTATTGACCCGTGTCCTATCTCATTATTGTTTGGTTGGTAGTTAAGAAAAAAATAAGCAATTTAGGAATATGAGTCTTAAATACCAAGAGAACTAAAATTAATGCAAAAGGGTTAATTACTAGCAAAAAGTGGTCACTAATTAAGAAAAGGGTAAGAATGAAAAAACCTGCTGCCACTGTAGCACTCCAAGACCAGAGTTGTAGATCCCTAATCTAGAACATATTGGCACAGATGGAAGCTTTATAAGAGTAACTTTCACAAAAAACATTAGGAGGATTTTCTAAATTACCAAACATACAGTAAGTGTTGATATAAATTTCCATGTAGTGTGGTAGTTAGGATACTTTGAGAGACTTTGGAAAGGGGGATTTGAGAGCTGTTCTTCTGAATGGAGTATTCCCATTAAACTTGTTCTGAACATTTTATGTTCTAAATAAAACAATATTACCTTGTGTACATTGTAATTGTAGGTTCAGAGTTCAGTTTTAGGCCTACAAATATCTCTGATGTTTAAACATCTTGTGTCAATTTTTGTTTTAACTGGGCAGATACACTATTAAACCAAAATATAATAACTAAGGGTATGATTGCCCAATAAAACTGGAGAAACACTGATCTAATTGTTTAAGTTGGGCATAGCTTTTTAAATATGTGAAGTTTTTTTTTTCTATTTTTACTGCGACTAATAGTAGTTTCTAGAAATGGATATGATTCTGCCCGACTGACAGTGATACTATTCATAACCAGGGCTGGAATGGAATGGGTGTCATCTGGCATCAACCACCATTTTACCCATTTTCACAATATTCCCCTGTTGAATGTACATCTAGCAGCCAGCCAGTTTACTGCAGCACCATCCCATTTGAAAGTCCATCATCATCTGCACACAGAATTATATCATCAGTAGACCTCAGAAGTTTTCTAGCTGCATCACAGAACATGAAGTCATTGTGGCAGATTTGAGATTTGATGCATTCTTGAGGTGAGCCTACATTCAGGACCAGTGCAGTTTGGAGTCTTCTGCTTACAATTGATCCAGAGACTTTTGTTTTTATGTACAACTTACTGAAGAGCATTTTTAATGTTCTGCATAATGTAGAAGTAAAATCTACACAGAAGATTCCAGCAAATATGTAAATGATGCCAAATGTGTTAGAGAACCGTGTTTACTGTTTGTTCTTACTAGCAAGGAGAAGACAAACTTTAATATTTTAATATTTCAGAAGTATTTACATTTTGTCTGTAATCAGGTTATTTTCTTCATTTTATCAACTAGAATAATTATTGATACCTTGAAATAGGTAGGAACTCTGTATTGAGTCAAGGACACATAAACAATATATCTAAACATGGATGCTAGCTTACTACCACAGCAGTGTTTCTGCTACTGCTGAAATTAATGGATGGGTCGCCCAGTAATCTTTATTACCTACCAAGTAACATATAGGTGCTGACTTTTGAGAATAAAGGCATTGTGAAATCCAATTTTGAACTGAATTGGATTCATTTACTAAATCGCTGTGAATCATTAAAGGAAGCACACTGCAGGGAAGCTGTATAAGGTGTTTTTTATTTACATTTGTGTAACAACATTTGTGCTCCTGTTCTTATGTTCCCTAAATTGATTGGCTGCCAAAATGGCCCTTAATTTCTTCACCTCAAAATATACAGTTTAGTGTTGTTGTAAAAATCAGTCATATACTGTGAATTGCTTAAGGCAGGGGTGAGCAAACTTGATTAATGGTGGGCCAAATTATCAATAATGACTCATACAGTGGGCCATATGACATCTGAATGAATCTATAAATCAAGGCAATCTAGCACATGTGTTAGTGACAAATATTAACTTTAATATAGTTACTCCAAGAAATGGTTTGATTGAAAAAACTATCAAGAGAAATGCCCAAGCACCAATAACAGAGTAATTTAAATAACAGTGCTCTAATCATGATTATGAAATTACTTGCTTCTGCACAAATATCAACTAAGATACTGAATGCAGTAACAGCTAATGTACTGCAAAGATTTGTATCAGTTAGTAAAATTCTGTACTTGCTTTTAGTAATTTTCATTTGTGCTTGAATCTCTATGTGCTACCATATAATGATGGCATGTGCACTGAAGGCTTGAAAAGCCTTGGAAACCAATCCTGAGTAATGAATTGTCTAGAAATCAAGAAAAGAAACTCATTTTTAAGTTCAGAATTGCACTTGAAATTCAGTTACTTCCATGTATAAGACGTCTGGAATGTTATTCACATTAACAGCAAGAGTAGATAAAAAATGATCAGGTTTTACCTGTTGCAACTGACTCGAATTATTATAAAGTATGATGAATTTAAGAAAATGATAAATTAACAGCTCTGTACCAAAATTGAAAAGGGCTCACCCAGAAAGCCATAGCTATGTTCCTTTTCAGACACTGCAAAAAAAAAAAAAAAAATTTGAAGGTCACACATATTACTTTAAAAACAAAGTTGTGATGCCACCACTCTTCATCACACCAAACATTCAGATTAAAGTATGGTAATACTTTTTTTGTTAATCCGCAACCAGAACACCTTCTTCCATTTATCCCCCTTCTGTCACATTTGTAAATGGCACTCTTCATATTGATTTGACCCAGGCAGTTGCATAAAAGTTTCACCATGATGGGTACTTCTGCCAGCCAAATTCATTGTTGATAAGTCATGCACAACCTTAAATTCTTTAAAAACACACAAGTAAGACAAAGCTAATTATTAAATTAAAAACAAAAATGCTTACCCTTATATGTGACAATTTTATAAACTATTTGTGTGGTAAATGCTTGATTCATTTAATTCTATTTTTGAATGACACAGCATGACAACTTATTTCGGTTACACCAGCCAATGATAGGATCCTCTTATTAAGAACACCTCACAAAGGCCAGAATACCAGAGATTTCTATGCTCGCACCCTTGTCATGGGCTGTAGTTTGCACATGCTGGGCTCCAACAACTGACTAGTGCTGATGTTTCATCAAGTGCAGTCCTTAAATGTGACATGCCTTCAATATAAAACCTGTTGTGAATTGTTTGGAGACCAATCTGACACTGTTTTTAGGCAATGTTATAACCTCCTCCACCCCAAAGCAAATGCATTTCTGTAATTTCTGTCTCCTTTCAATAATTGAACTTTCTAATGCAAAACAGTATTCTAAATGTCGGCTTATTATAGCAAGTTAGAGATTTGTTTAAAGTTTGTGTACCTTTTTGGTGGGCATACCATTTGTAAATGTGAATTTAAAATTGTATGTATGCCTTTATAGGTATACTGTATGCTTTTATTGTAATTCAATTGCTACTATTATTTACTGATTTAAAGGTAACACTTCTGTAATGTGCCCTTTCACCGAAAATCAGCAACCAAGTCTACCCATTAATAATACTTTTGTGATGAACACACTGCACACTGTTTTTACTTTGGGAGAGATAAACATTATCTGGGCCAACTGCTCAGTGACATATTGGTCTCTGTAAAGGGTCAATGTATGGCATTGCAGACTTAGTATGGGGGACATTTTAAGGAGAAATCTCCTTGTAAGACAGAAAGGTTAAGAGGTGCACGATCATAAAAAGGGGTCTGAGTATTTGTGAAGAGTCTCTGAAGCCTTCAGTAGATCTGAGCTGATTATGAAGAGAAGGGACAATCAGAGGCAAGTGGGATTTGTATTCCTACTTCAGAAAATTTGGTAGACTGATTCCGACCAAAATATATTTGTAAATGGCCTTCTTAAGCATTCTGAATAGGACATATTTGTCTTTTTTGGTTCTCAGACCTTTCATCTCTTTGGTAAAGAAAAAGTCTAAACCTGTTTTTTGTTTGTTCCTATTTTGGTGGCTGATTAGTACTCTTTATATTATAAATGAAATGTTGTGAATGAATTACCCATCTTCATCTTATCTGCACAAACTCCATTACAGTGGCTGCAGTGAATAGTAATTTATAAAATACTGATTCATTTGATAATATTGTCATTGCTGTGATGTATAGGCTTTAACAGTTGACTCTCTGAATGGTTTCAAACAAATACTCAAGTAGTAGAAGGATGATTACTATTGACTCAGTATTTGCCCTCATTTACCAAATTTAAGTTCAAATAGAATTGAATTTGATACTTTATTTAACTATCTGTTGAAAAATTATAACCAAGAGTAAAGTATAAATCAATAATTACTAAAAGAAATCAGTATTTTACATATACCTGAAAAATTAAAATGTTCCTATGTTTTACCATTAAATTATGTTTTATCATATTATCAGATGGCTTGAAACAAACAAAAGGTACAAAATCACCTGTGAGGTTCTCTTCTAGATGGATGATTACCTGTCTCACTGTCCACTGTCTATAGCAGGCTTCTAGCACTTTGTGGCTGAGCTGTTGTTGCTCCTATATGCTTGCACTTCACAATTATCACATTTACAGCTGACTGGGGCACATCTGATAGAGCAGAAATTTTGCATACTGACTTGTGGCATCCTATGATAATGCCATGTTTAAAATCACTGAGCTGTTCAGTATGACCCATTCTACTGCCAATATTTGTCAACAGAAACTGCATGGTTTCATCATGAGGGGGTGTGACTGAGCCCCCAAACCTCAGACATAATATCACCTAACACAACTCTTGGATTAAAATAATAGATTTTTATTTTCACTAACCTCCTTTTCCAGAGTAGACAGCCACAAATACCACAATACCACTGTATAAATGTCTTCTTCTCCTTCCACCCCTAGTGAGTTTCTCCCACTGCCTCCTAACTCTGACTCCCGATTGTGCGGTGGCAGGCTCCTTTTCAAGTTAGACCCAGGAATGCTTCCGGTGTCACTCCACTGCATATCAGGAGCACTTCCAGGTCATGTGGAAACCATTGTGGTCCCCCCAAGATAGTGTGCTCTAGTGGCACCCAAGGACCCTGACAGAGCTACACTTCCACACTTTAATTCCCATACAACACTTTGGATGTCCTGATTGGGATCAGCATAAAGGAACACTGCCACGTTCAATGAGGGAATATGAACCATTCCCAGTATTCAAATTCACCCAGTCCATCATTGATTCCAGCCGGGATGAAGATTACAAGGCATTTCGTCTGGGCTGTATCTCTGCTCCTGTAGTTCTTCCATTATGGCCTACTGGCAAGGAAAAATATCAGTCTCCATCTCAGCCGGGATTCTAGTCCTGGCACTAGTTAAGCCGCTTACAATGGCTATATGCTTGATTTCATGCATCTGTTATACAAGGGATTTGGCTGAAACACTTCCACATATGTTTGGCCACATAGCATATATACTTAATATAATGGATTAACTTACTGATTTTTGTTAAGTACTTTATATCTCTCTATTATAAAAGGAAATCGTGGGATAAGACCTTCTCAGAGATAATTTCAACTCCCGCGAGAGATAATTTCAGGTCCCGTGAGACAAGACTTTAAACTTTAAGTCGAAGACTTGTTAGATCGTCTAATTCGTGTTGCCATCAGGGAAAAGAAGTGTTTCTTTCCATTGAATAGGTGTATCCACGTGAATTAAAAGATCTGTTGTTTGGTGAAAGTGAAAACCACATATGCGTGCAGCAGAGATGCGAAGTGGCTGGCGCGCCCACGGTCCACTCACTTCTCATTCATGTGAATGCTATTGTCAGACACAGTTCCTGCGCTTTCAGCTCCAAGCAGGGTCAGAAATAAAAGCCAAAGAGTAGAAGACAAAGTAGAACATCACAAACATGTTCAAAAATATTGGCGCAATACACATGCAGAGCAGGTTAGAGATTATGAAAGTACTGAAATTTGAAAGTCTCAAAAAACTGATAGTAAAGATCGCATTAGCACTAACAAATGGAAATTATTACTCGATGAAATAATGTAACAGCGAAAAGAGATTAAGTATATGGACATAGGTGATATGACAGAAGTATGTAGATTTTGTTTGGCTTTAAACTTTTAAGTTGGAGACTTGTAGGTTGTCTAAAGCATGTTGCCATCATGGAAAAGTAGTGTTTCTTCCCATTGAAGAGGCCAATCAGAGATTTGTTGTTTGGTGAAAGTAAAATCCACATACGCAAGCGACAGAGACGTGAAGTGGCTGCAGGCTGGGGGGTTGGCGAGCAAAGCAAGCAGGGGACAAAGCCCCCTAGTCGTTAAAATAACTAATGTCTTAAATTATGATTGTGCTCCCATTTTGCTGTACTTTGCAAATTTTATTTGTGTAAAATAGCTATGATAAAAGATGTTTCCAAATTGCATTAACAACAGTATATTTATTTTTTTGTTGTGTTCTTGCTTTTATTCAATACTTTTCCTTTTAGTTTGAGGCAACTGATCTTGCAGTAATCATATATTCACAGAACTAATATTACTTTTTTTTTATCAGTATGACTTAGTATAAGGTTGTGACAGGTCGTGTATTAGTGCCGTCAGATGTTGGCATACTGGTGTAGCTAATATGTGCACTTAGATAGTGAGGGGGTTGATGCAGGATATACCATGATGGGGATTTGTTAGGCTTCTTGAATGCTGGTATGTTTAAGTGGGGAGGCGGTGCCAAGGAATGCCAGCAGAGTGAGTGAAAGTGATTCATGGCATTATGTATGAGCACAAAAATAGCAGAGATAGCAATACTAATAAGTAGTAGTATAGTGGGGGAGCACATGATATTGCCTGTACACTGGCATGGTGTAATTTGAGGAGGCAAACTAGTACAGCTGGAAGTGGTTGCGCCTCCCTTCTCTGGGAGACAACATTTAATGCCTGAAAACAACATCATAAGGGTAATCAAAGTCTGAGCCTTCTTGGTCTTGCTGAGTGTAGTAATATGCTGGAGAATTTTTTTTTTATTCTTTGTTGTACTTGTTTCTTGCAAATGAAGGACTAACCTGCTGAACAAACTAGAGACAAACTAGAGACAGAGGAAGGGGAGAGATTCAAAGATCATGTCACGATTTTCAATGAAATGAGGAACAGGAAGTGGGAGAATGATCTGTGGATCTTGTGAATGGGAAAGTGCTTTAGAATGGGCCTTAGAGTGAGCTAGTTGTGGGCAAGCAGGTGTATAGAGAGAAATTTTGCAAAGTAGAAAGAATGGCCAGTACTTTGTAGTTGGGCCTCTGGCTGTCCTCAAGGAATAGAGGCATGGAGTTAACTACTGGAGTAGAGATGGAGTGCTGAGTTATTTTTGACTTCCAATTCAGTAGCTCAAGCAGATCAGGTGAGAAGATTGGTTTGATGGTCTCATCACAATTCACAGAAGGATGTTCATCTGAACTTTTAAAAGTATTTCAGTTTTGTTCTATTCACTTCTGAGCCTACACTGTTGTGGACTGGGTCTGTTAACTCCATCATCTTCAAGGCACCTAATTAATAAAGATCCATTTTGTTTTTGCACTATAAAGAACTGTGTTTGGAGTGTCTGTGTGTCACTGAGTCTCTCTTGGGCCTGGAATTACAAAATGCCCACAGTTTGAAACGTGCTGAGGCAAAGGGTGCGGGGCATCACAAGGATTCCTTTGTTGATTATTTGGCCTTTGTTGATGCTACACGTCTAGGTTTAGATTGCTGATCTTTTATTTTTATGGGTATTGCATGAAAAGTCATGCTTTCTAGAATTGTTTCCAGAAAAGTCAGTTTCTCCTTTACAGACATTAATTTGCATATTTCTGTTGTCCATCTTAGATCTTACTTCACTTGCTTCACATTTTGAGAAGGATCAATTTATACACAATGCAAACACAAGTAGATGTAACATAAGATTGACATTCCAACTGAAGATGCACAAATTGACTCAGATTCATACACCTGAACATGTACATATTTATTTTTTTAAACATAAGCAGTTATTAACACACACCCATTCCAACACGAATGCTTTGTGGCTCAATACAGAAACTGACGGACATGTGATCTAATGCAGTACTAGGGCTACAGCATATTTGATAATCTGTCAATAGCACTTGAACGTATTGGTACAGCTAAAGTTGATTTTCAACAGTAAATTTGTAGATGTCACAACTGCCTCTGCCTTCTCAAGACAGCTGACAATGAAGCACAAGGAAAACTATGGGGGTTTGATTCAAAACCTCTTTTTAGGAGAAGGCTGGAAGTATAAGCAAACAGTCGTGCCTTCTAGATAGCTAGAAGTCATCAGGATGTTGCCCCAAAAATGAAGCCATTATTAAAAACACAATAGCATGCCCTGGAAATATGGCAAGAATAGGAATCAGTTTACTTGTTGAAATCATTGAGGAAAGGCAACTTAAATGAAATCAAAAGGTTCTCCAATCTGATAACCATATAAAATTAATCAGTTATTAAATGTTTCAAAGACCAACTCTGCTAAATTTGAGCAAAACGCTATTCTAATTTTTTTATCATTTGTTTGAAAACAACTGCTAATGAAATTAATTTCCATGTCTGGGAGAGAAGATTGTTTAAAAAGATCTTTGGTTATTTAGACATTTCTGTACTAATTTGAGCAAAACAATCACCCTTAAAGTATAATACTCACAAAATCAAACTTGAGGTATACTCAATGATGCAGTTCAGGTGCTTTGAGAGTCAGTGCAGACTCTAGCTCCATTAAATGTCATCACTGACTCTGAGAAAAAGGCAAATCCAATGCAGGACACACAAACACACTCTCAAAAAAATGTAACTGGCATTTTGCCTGAGATACAAACATGTCTCATGTGTTAAGAAGACAAAAATTACAGTACCTGGGTGAAAAATCCCATCCAATACAGGGAAAATTGGGAAATTCCACACTGGTAGTTCCTAGGTTAGAATTTCAGCCTGTGACTACAAATAAAAAACATCAAGAAGTATGTTTGTGAAGCCCAACTTCACAATAATTATTTGCCCCCTAAGTGAAAAAGAAAACATTGCTGACTGCCTTCAATTGAAATCTGCTGTGGTTTCCTATAGTAGAAAGTGGAGTGAGTGTGAGAACTACAGCTGTTATGTTAGTTAATTGACATTTTTACCAGTGCAAATTTTGAGAAGTGCCTGTGTAGCTGTTGTGACTAGCATGGTGTCAAATAGGTATGAACTTGCATATTGTAATACCATTCTACCAACTATGAAATGCCACAGTAACTACAATGTACCTAATCATTGCAATAAATGATACTTACTGTACTACAATGTCTCTATGCTAAAAAATTTTTCAAACCATCTGAGAATCAGGCGAAACAGTTATGCTTATTTTACTATATTGTGGTCAGAATGTGGTGAATGTAATTAGTGTACATACAGCACTTGAGACAGTAGGAGTACCACTGTCAGTTTCAAACAAAGCCCAAACCAGTATATTGCACTTGAAAAAACGTTAGTTGCGTTGTATGACATGTCAGTGGCGTAAGTGATTTTTTTAATTTTACAAATATAATTGGGTGAGCTCTCTAAATATTGCTGCAGACACTGGCTTTGCACACATGCACATTTAAAAAAAATATTATGTTTTATTTTTTAATGTAGTGTAGATAAAGTTTTGAAACAAGGTGACATAGTGGAGTGCTAACTAGAACTTCTGACTCTAAAGGACTTAGGCTGTCTATTCACAGTGTGTGTGGAGTTTGCATGTTTGTTTCATTTTGAGGAATTTTTTTCTTTTCACAGATACAAATCTTAAATACTTTTATGAAAATGTATACTTCTCTTGTGTATTTAACATCTCTTCTTCTGTTCTATTACTACATCGACAACTGCACATAAAATATGAAAATGAAGTTAAAGTATGTCTAAGCCCACTTCCCAATTAAGGCTAATGTAGTGAATGTTAACAGCTCACTCCATTTGCTGTTTTAAATGTACAGAACGATGAGCAGCTACTTTCTTATCAAGATTGTTTTTTTATTCAGTGTTCATATATACTAATACATTAGCAATAAAAGTTAACCTTTTAGCTTTCTGGTTAAATCCTGTTGAATTCTAGGAAATTCAAAAAATTACTGTCAATTTTTGTTTCTGTTATTTGCGGGTTTTATTTACAGTAAATAATACATTTTATTACATTATCTGTCAAATAGAAATTTATATTTAGCTTGTGCCTCCTCAGGATTAAGGAGGCTTTGAAAATGGTATGGTACATGTATATTGTTTTCTCATTTTCATCTTTTCAATGGACTCTTTCACTTAACGATATTTGCATTGCAACTATATTAAGAGTCTGTTTGCCAGTGTTAACTGCTTGAGGATAATTTTGACATTTTTGCTCACATTCTAATAGATTTCAGTATTACAGTTGCTATAATTATGATGTATATAATACATTGCTAGTATATATTTATGTACCTTGTAGGTGCCATGTGAATTATTCAGGAAAACAACACATGCACTGTTAAGAGAAACACAAATACAAACATTTTAAAAAATGAACTTCATATTGCATAGTTTTTATTTATTTTTAAGTATTTGATTAATTAAATTTAATTATTTAACTGAATATTTAATGTGCTAAAATGTATAGTATTGTAACATGGCCGTGAAAGCAAACTAGGGTAGGCAGGCAAAAGGTTAGAGTCCCAGCAGGGTCACCCCTTTAATTATAACCAAAACACAGCAGCAAAAACACAAAAGAAGATACAGCTACTGTCAGCCTTGCACTTAGCAATGGTGGCAACAGAATCGGAGCCCCATCCTCTTCATATGTGGGTTAAATACTGACACCACCTTCCCTAGGTGGCTCTATGTTATAGCGTTGGTGCCACATGGAGCATTGTGGACAGAGCTAGGCATCATCCTCGGGCAGGGGAAAGAAAGGATACTGTTAGTGTCAGCGCTCCCTCTAATGACAGGGTGTAACTGCTTACCTCACCAAAGCCATGTAGGTGGTCCCCAGGAGCACATACATGACATAATATCTACTGTATTAATATGATAACTGATATTTCAGTTCTGTAAAGATCACTGCCAAAATAAGTGCTTTAAATGTTGACATATATAATTTATAATATCGTCTCCACGTGAAAATTGACAACACTTCTTCTATATATCTCTATGCATATAAAATTCAACGTCTGTCTGTATGCCCTGTCTGTCTGTCTGTATGTCTGTTCGCTTTTCTATAATTTGTTTGAACATTCCGGTTGATTTTGCAACCTCTCTCATTGCGCTATGTATCATAGTTCAGTTGCGGCAACGATTTATTTGCGCAAATCCAAGAGACACGCAGCCAAGGGCCAAGGGGAGGGGAGCAGGGCCTTCCTCACTCATGCACCAGCCTCGGGGTGTTCTTTACCTTTTTTTAGCTAGTGAATGACAGAACTAGTAAATGGACTTAGATCAGGTTTTTTTCTATAATTTGCTTGAACATTCTGTTTAATTTTTGCGACTTCTCTCATTGCGCTAAGAATCATAGTTTGCTTGCAGGAGCGATATATTTGTGCTAATCCGAGAGAGAGGCTATGGGCCAAGGGAAGGGGGGTGGGGCCCTACTCCCTCACACGTCGGCCGCCGTTCGAGTCGGTCTACCTCTCAGTATGTGTTGGAGCATACCTGGCCTCCGTTTAGGTAGTGATACCTGTTTGTTCAACATACATTATCATCTACAGATTGTTAAGGAGTAACGTTTGATATTTTTGAGAGAGAGATGAGAGCTATGTGTGTTTTAGAGGGTAGCTGCTGATTGCCACAGATATCACGGCCTCGTGTTTTAGTGGTTGTGATTGGCAGTAATGGATATAATGAGGTTATTAGAAATAAACTTGATGCAATAGGATTAAAAGTCAAGACAGAGGTAAAGAATTTAGGGGTAACTATTGACTCTGACCTGAATTTTAAATCACATATTAATCAGATTACTAGGACAGCATGTTTTCACTTAAGAAATATAGCAAAAGTTAGACCTCTTATAACATTGCAAGATGCTGAGAAATTAGTTCACGCTTTTGTTTTCAGTCGACTAGATTACTGTAACGCACTCCTCTCAGGACTACCCAAAAAAGACATCAATCGATTGCAACGAGTGCAGAATGCAGCTGCTAGAGTCTTAACTTGGAAGTAAAAATCCGAGCACATCACCCCAGTTTTGATGTCACTATACTGGTTACCTGTGTCATTTAGAATTGACTTTAAAATACTGCTTATGGTTTGCAAAGCCTTTAATAATCTCGCTCCATCTTATATTTCGGAATGTCTTACAGCTTACACTCCAAATCATAACCTTAGATCTTCAAATGAGTGTCTGCTTAGAATTCCAAGAGCTAAACTTAAAAGAAGTGGTGAGGCGGCCTTCCGCTGTTATGCACCTAAAATCTGGAATAGCTTGCCAATAGGAATTCTCCAGGCTAATACAGTGAAGCACTTTAAAACACTGCTGAAAACACATTACTTTAACATGGCTTTCTCATAGCTTCATTTTAGTTAAATCCTGATGATCTGTATATTCAATTAATTATCATTATTATTCATGGTGGCTCCAAAATCCTTACTAACCCCTACTTTCTATTCTGTTCTTTTTCCAGTTTTCTGTGGTGGTGATCTGCGCAACCACCACCTAATCAAAGCACTGTGATGTCCTTACATTGATGGATTAAAGGCCAGAAGTACACATGACCATCATCATCAAATTCTTCCATGAGAACCCTGAATATAATGAGGACTAACTGAGGTCATTTATGTTAGGTAGAATGCCTAGAGGGGGCTGGACGGTCTTGTGACCTGGAACCCCTACAGATTTTATTTTTTTTCTCCAGCTGTCTGGAGTTTTTTTTTTTCTGTCCTTCCTGGCCATTGGACCTTACTTTTATTCTATGTTAATTAGTGTTCTCTAATTTTAATTATTTATTTTGTCTTTTTTCTCTTTCTTCATCATGTAAAGCACTTTGAGCTACATTGTTTGTATGAAAATGTGCTATATAAATAATGTTGTTGTTGCTGTGTTTTACCTCCCATGTGGGGAATGCTCAGATACAGTGCCAATTGATTTTTAAATTTGTCCTGTTTCACTACTGGGCAGAGCCATGGGGGACAACTAGTTATATTATAAATGAAATAATTAAAATACACCAAACAATAAGTCTGCATTTGTTGTGCAAGTCCACACAACAGTAGCCCTTTAAGCACAGAGAAGGCAGGCCAAGTAGCTGCAGTGATCAGGTAGTCTGTACTTCACAGACTGGTTGCCAAAACAATTATATTATTGGCCATGCTGATGAGGAAAATCTTCTCTTTAAACATACATTTGAAATAAATATTAGCTAATGATAGAATAGATAAACCTAATGTTTGAATCTGTGGTATCCTTTTCAGTTGTTTATGTTTGTTTTTTGATTTTTTTATTTTGTTCTTTTGTACTCATATCTAGTCTTGGCCAGTTAAGCTTACCAAGTAGTCACTGAAAGCTAGATGACGCTTGAAATTAGCTTTGTTTTTATCAGGTCAATCTTGTGCCATCTGTAAAATTGGTTGTTTCTGCAGGATGTGTTTGACATTACATTTTATATATTGGTTTACAATAAGCATCTATTGTTGAAACTTTTTTAAGTTAATATTCTAATACATATTTTAAACACTATTTTTGCCAATATTGGCACTGATCTAAATGTATTAGTTACTTTAGTGAGACAACAGCTCCACCTGCTGGAAAATCCAGTTAAATCAAACATTTCATTTTAATCTTCAAACCATTATAATCAACCTTATGAATTAAATAATTCATTTTTGAAATAAATAAGAAGTACATAAAATGGCTGAGGCATTTTTACCATAATAAATAAAGGTGACTGTCAAAGTGTCAATTTAAAGCAATTTATTTCTCTTTGTATTAATGTATTTAGTTGATTCATGTGTTATTAGTTGGAGCTATGTATTTCAGGATTTTTTTTTGTTAGTCTGTATGAGTGTTACATGTTAGCATGTCTTTTGGTTTTGGCTTAGCAATTGTAACCTTGGAAAACAAAACCAGTTATTTAAAATATATTTTAATGAAATAATGTTCTCATTTGTCACAGTGGGATCCTGACATAGATATCAACAATTTGGCCCTAAAATATATACTTAAAAAATATGCTAATAATCAGAGGCTAAATAATTTAGAATTATAAAATTCCTAAACACATAATCCAATTCATTTAAAATGCTGACTTAGGCCAATATTTCAAGTACATCAACCAACTGAGTTCTCTTGACAGCAGTAAAGTCTCTATATTGGGCATCACATTGTCACTGGGTATCTATTCTCAGCAGTCTAAAGCTAAGTAGTCAAGGAGAGGTTCATGTCCATGTGTCAAAATGACTGCCCTCTTGCCAAGCCTGCACAAAAGATATGTGCTGAACTGTAGGCTTCACCACTTCAAATACTATTCTTTGTCATGGTGGACATCTTTAATCATATCCTATACCAGTAATTGGGACACATTTTTAGAAAGGTCTGCTTTACACAATGACATATAATATAAGTCTTCTTCTTGTACTTTTGGCTGACCCCACTTAGGGGTCGCCACAGCAGATCATCCGTCTCCATTTACTCCTGTCTTTTATATCATTTTCTGCCACACTGACTGCCTTCATGTCCTCCCTCACTGCATTCATAAACTTCCTCTTTGGTTTTCCTCTTTTCCTTTTGCTTGGTGGTTTCATCATCAACATTCTTTTCCCAATGTAAGCCTCATCTCTTAGGTGCACATGTCCAAAACAATCTCAATCTAGCCTCTCTTACTTGGTCACCAAACTGTTGTACCTTGTGTTGTCTCTCTAATATACTCATTCCTAATCCTGTCTGTCCTCATCACTCTGATCGAAAATCATAGCATCTTCAACTCTGCCACTTCTAGCTCTGCCTCCTCTCTTTTCGTCGGTACCACCATCTCCAACCCATGCAACATAGCTGGTCTCGCTACTGTTTTATAGACCTCTTTCATGTTTGCAGGTACTCTTCTATCACAAATCCAGTCCTGTCACTCTTCTCCACCCAGTCCATTCTGCCTGCACTCTCTTCATTGCCTGTCTGCTGCACTCTCCATTGCTCCATTGAACCCAAGTATTTAAATTCATCTACCTGTACCACCTCTGCTCTTTGCAGTCACACCCTTCCACCACCTTCCCTCTCATTCCTTCACATGTAATCTGTTTTACTGCTATTGACTTTCATTCCCATTCTCTCCAGTGCATACTTCCACCTCTCCAGGTTTGTCTCAACCTGCTGTCTACTGTCACTACACTACTCATAATATCATCTGCTAACATCATAGTCCACTGATAACCACGTTACTGTCCAGCCACTGGGGTTGCACAAGCCAGTGCAGTCTTAGTGCCAGTCCCAAACCCGAGTAAACTGGGGATGGTCACGTCAGGAAGGGCATCTGGCATAAAACCTGTGCCAAATCAAACATGAGGATGAGAAACAGAATGTCTGTAAACCCTAAGTATGAAGTTCGAATCCTTGATACTTTTGTACAGAGTAGTCAGTGGGTCTGCACCTGTATATACTGTATATGTAGACATTGTACTCCTTCTTAACCAATCAGGTGTACTGTTGAACGGTGTTGCTTCCTTTGATGTTACGGTATCATATCTCAGTCCAGATTCTATTCCTGTGTAGTTCCTGGCTGCTGAAAACAGGCTGCCCACTTCCATCTGAAATACTGACTCCCTGACTGCATTTAAGAACCGTCTGAACACTCTGTTTTTGGTGAATTTCTTTCTAACAGCTAGCTGTTAGGTTTTTCTAACCTCAGTACCTTGCATTTTGTTTCTGACCTTGTATTTTTTTTTCAGATAGAAATTTAACTACACAGGAACAAAATCTTGTGCTTCTTGCTATGTCTCACACTGAAGGAAACCTAGAAAGCTCTACAACTTATGAGTTATTAGGTTCACTGCCTGATTGGGTTTTCTATTCTGTAGATTGTTTACAGAATACTCTAGCATTGATGGAGATGCTTGTGCATTCCTTTAATTTCCAGAAAGAGATTAATAGAGGTTAATAATGCTGAAATTAGATTATATAAATCACATAAACTGCATTTAAACGCGGGTTTACACTGAATTATCTCTGTATTTTTTTTATACATTGCTAATATTTCAAACCTCCCCTTTCCATTACATTGGCTATCTAAAGATGCTACACCCTCTTTTTAATTCAGTTTTTATTGATGTAAAAGCTAAAATCAAGACAAGTCAAGATTGAGGGTTTTCATCTTTAACATAATCTTATTTTTTTTTAGGAAACCTAATTTTAAAACATTTTAGCTTTCAAAATTTGCACAAAGTATTTCTACCTCAGTTTTTAACCAATGAAACATTTAATGATATTTATATATAATTTTACATTATTACATGAAAAGACATTCATGTCACTGTTAACCTGGCATTTTATGTAGCTATCAGATAAGCTGCCTGACTTGAGTGCCTGTTTTAAAAGTCAATTACTGGCCATTAGCTAAGAGGTGCACTCGATTTCCCCTCCTTTTGTGAATATAGATACAGTAATGCTCTTGTTCCTCTAACTTTTTAAAAATGCTTTCAATATTTTCATTTTTGAGTCAACTATCAATTTTAATTATGATACAGTTAGATCATGTTTTATTTAGGTGGATTAAAAGTATATATACTGTATTTAGATACTGTTGGATTTCTTATAATATTTGTTAAACTGGTTTGTAGTGAAAATATTTCTATTTTAAATTGTATCATTATTCTTAAGCTCATACTTGCTGAAAAATATTTATATAACATATAATTCTTCTTTTTAGTGAGTATTGATATTCTTTTGATTAAAACCTTCAAAATAAAAAAAAATATTTATTGTCTTAATTATCATAACATTTTAGGAAGCATGTCTGTCCACACATAAAGTATTTCTAGGATATACAAGGTGAGACACAAAAATAAACGGATTGGTAAAAAATATATTTACTGATGAATTACAGCATTCTAAACATTGTCACCTTCTAAATACTCCCCCTCCCGATCTCTGCACCGTTCCATACATATCTTCCATTGATTGAAACAGTGCTGGAAGTCTTCTTGTTTGTGGCTCTTCAACAGGCTTGCCGTTTCTGTCTTCACTTCATCCATTGAAGAAAAATGTGTTCCCTTCAGGTCACTTTTGATTTTCGAGAACAAGTAAAAATCACAGGGAGCAAAATCGGGTGAATAGGGAGGATGATCGAGGACAGGAATGTTTTTCTCAGTCAAAAACTGCTTTACGGAAAAACAGAAAATTCATGGGAAATTTGATATCGATTCGCTGTTCAATTTTTTCACCTGACATTATTGCGGCAACTTGTGTAACGATTGTTGTGCAAATACTGACTGGGCTATTGACAGGATATATTTAGCCATTCGGCGGTTTGAGAGGGCATGTAGGAGGAGATATAATTCTATGATTCACGTCCGGCCGACCTCCAGATGGTTTTCCAGGAAAGCCCCAAGCCCAGTCCGGTTATTTTTGTATCTCACCTCATACAGTATATTACCATCATTATGTCTCCCAATAAAACGTTCATTTGGGGAGGTTCAGGACTGTCAAAGACACCAACAGCTGTTAATGGTCCATAGACGATCAATTCATTTAGCTCTTTGTGACAGACCGTAATTAACACCCGCTGTAGTCCTCACTAGAGATGGCATTTTCTTCCTGATGTTGCTCCACTGTTGACTTTGTGAGATAGATAGATAGATAGATAGATAGATAGATAGATAGATAGATAGATAGATAGATAGATAGATAGATAGATAGATAGATAGATAGATAGATAGATAGATAGATAGATAGATAGATAGATAGATAGATAGATAGATAGATAGATAGATAGATAGATAGATAGATAGATAGATACTTTATTAAACCCCAAGGGGAAATTCACAATGCCAGATAAGTAAAGGAGCTTCCACCTTGTATCTTGTGTGCTTTCTTCACTCTCAGTCCAACCTACCATGCTGTTCACCACAACTTCTTTCATGTGGCTACAACATGCACTGTTACTCCATCTTGAAGACTGCATGTTTCTTTATAGGTCCGAATGTCTACAATCATCTACTTTCTTAATGAAATTTGCTGACTAGCTCTGTCTATCCTGCTACAGGAGACGGTACCCTCAGTCTATTCATTTGGCAGCTTAAGTCTTTGGGCCAAACGAGTTCAGTGACCTACACCACTATTTATTGTTATGAACCAGTAACTAGTAGTGACTTTTATTAAAAATGAGCAAACTGCTGCTTTGTCCAGCATTCTAGACAATTCTGCATCAATACTGTAATGAATGGAGATAGGAAGTGACAATGGATCTCTGGGGTTTGTTAGTAAAATTGCAGCTTGGCTCTGCTCCTTACAATATCTTATGTTTTTTAAACCATGAAAGCGTGTTTCTATATTCAGAACAACAACAAAAACATTTATTTATATAGTGCATTTTCATATAAATGATGCAGCTCAAAGTTGTTTACAAGATGAAGAAAGATAAAATAAAGTTACAGTGCATCCAGAAAGTATTCACAGCGCATCACTTTTTCCACCTTTTGTTATGTTACAGCCTTATTCCAAAAGGATTAAATTCATTTTTTTCCTCAGAATTCTGCACACAACACCCCATAATGACAACGTGAAAAAAGTTTACTTGAGGTTTTTGCAAATTTATTAAAAATAAAAAAACTGAGAAATCACATGTACATAAGTATTCACAGCCTTTGCTCAATACTTTGTCGATGCACCTTTGGCAGCAATTACAGCCTCAAGTCTTTTTGAATATGATGCCACAAGCTTGGCACACCTATCCTTGGCCAGTTTCGCCCATTCCTCTTTGCAGCACCTCTCAAGCTCCCTCAGGTTGGATGGGAAATGTTGGTGCACAGCCATTTTAAGATCTCTCCAGAGATGTTCAATCGGATTCAAGTCTGGGCTCTGGCTGGGCCACTCAAGGACATTCACAGAGTTGTCCTGAAGCCACTCCTTTGATATCTTAGCTGTGTGCTTAGGGTCGTTGTCCTGCTGAAAGATGAACCGTCACCCCATTCTGAGGTCAAGAGCGCTCTGGAGCAGGTTTTCATCCAGGATGTCTCTGTACATTGCTGCAGTCATCTTTCCCTTTATCCTGACTAGTCTCCCAGTTCCTGCTGCTGAAAAACATCCCCACAGCATGATGCTGCCACCACCATGCTTCACTGTAGGGATGGTGCCAGGTTTCCTCCAAACGTGACGCCTGGCATTCACACCAAAGAGTTCAATCTTTGTCTCATCAGACCAGAGAATTTTCATTCTCATGGTCTGAGAATCCTTCAGGTGCCTTTTGGCAAACTCCAGGCGGGCTGCCATGTGCCTTTTACTAAGGAGTGGCTTCCGTCTGGCCACTCTACCATACAGGCCTGATTGGTGGATTGCTGCTGAAATGGTTGTCCTTCTAGAAGGTTCTCCTCTCTCCACAGAGGACCTCAGGAGCTCTGACAGAGTGACCATCGGGTTCTTGGTCACCTCCCTGACTAAGGCCCTTCTCCCCTGATCGCTCAGTTTAGATGGCCGGCCAGCTCTAGAAGAGTCCTGGTGGTTTCGAACTTCTTCCACTTACGGATGATGGAGGCCACTGTGCTTATTGGGACCTTCAAAGCAGCAGAAATTTTTCTGTAACCTTCCCCAGACTTGTGCCTCGAGACAATCCTGTCTCGGAGGTCTACAGACAATTCCTTTGACTTCATGCTTGGTTTGTGCTCTGACATGAACTGTCAACTGTGGGACCTTATATAGACAGGTGTGTGCCTTTCCAAATCATGTCCAGTCAACTGAATTTACCACAGGTGGACTCCAATTAAGCTGCAGAAACATCTCAAGGATGATCAGGGGAAACAGGATGCACCTGAGCTCAATTTCAAGCTTCACGGCAAAGGCTGTGAATACTTATGTACATGTGCTTTCTCAGTGTTTTTATTTTTAATAAATTTGCAAAAATCTCAAGTAAACTTTTTTCACGTTGTCATTATGGGGTGTTGTGTGTAGAATTCTGAGGAAAAAAAATGAATTTAATCCATTTTGGAATAAGGCTGTAACATAACAAAATGTGGAAAAAGTGATGCGCTGTGAATACTTTCCGGATGCACTGTATAAAAATAAGATTAAATAATACTAAGTAACACAGAATACAGTAAGGTCCAATAGCCAGGAGAACAGAAAAAACAAAAACAAAAACTACAGGGGCTGGAAAAAAAAAAACAAAATCTGCAGGGATTTCGAGGCCACAAGACCACCCAGCCTCCACTAGGCAGAAGCTCACAGTACACTGATAAATGCATGTTGAACAATTATATACAGTAAACAATTACCCCTCCCACATATATTAAATTGATCTCCTTCCATATGTAATTAATCAGAACTCTTCATGCTTCCAAGTTTTCAAAATATGCCAGTCTGTGAATTACTTAAAGGTTAAGTTTTTTCTTACATGTCTTTGGTGGCTTTGACACACATGTTAAACAGAGGTGCTAATCTTCAAGGTGCCTGTCTATCACTTGTTATAACATCAGGGGTTAGATAGTAAGGGGAAAGTGCAAAAAGTGAGGGAAATTTAAATTTAAACTTCAGAAGTACTGCATCCCACCAGTTTCAAACACTGACTACTACTAGTACCTATGGGACATCATTTACATTTACCTAGAAATAGGAAATCTCTTTGGAATGAATGTCCAAACTACTTTATAAAATAGACTTCATGATTATATTGAACTGGTAGTTTGAATTCTTACTTATGCATTTTCATTATATGCTTTGTCTGATAACAGTATTCGCTGATTATACTCTCTTTCAGGGTTCATTTATATGACTTTATGTATTTACTTCCATTGAATTGAAACATATTGATTCATATACATTTTCATCCTCAATGTGGACACAGCTCTACTTATGTTTGCTACTCTGTATTTTTCTTAAAAATTATTGCCCTTTGGTACATTACTTCTTGCAATAAACAAACATTCACAGCCCATTTACTTCAAGCAGTATTTAAGTATTTCTACTCAATCTTTGGACATGCTGAAATTCCCAGAACTCCTTGGTCAATTACACTTTTTGTGGATTACTGATCTTTGTTCTTGTCTAGCAATCACAATTTGCTATAATCATTGTAATAAAGATTCTGCTTTTCTCTGTACTGCCTGATACCTGATACAGTCTGTTTCACTCAGAGCTGTATGATGCTTTATCTAAGTTATACAAAACATTAGTGTAGTCACCTTGTGTTGCTTACTGCCTTTAGCAAGTCCTAGCACTTAAATACTTAAGAAGTAACAGGTACCTCATATGTGCTTTATGCAGAATACCAGGCAGTTATGCTAGTGATGAAAATTTGGCAGGAACAGAAAAATAGTGGACTGAGAGATAGAATTAAATTTTTTTGCATCTTCTCATAAAAAATCCAATGCTATTTAACTGCTCATGACTGAGTAAGTGTCTAAAACACTCACTTTAATAAATGACCAAAGGTGCCAAGGCTGAAGTTTCACTTTTTGCCTAATTCACAATAATACTGTTCTTACCCTCAGTTTGGAAAAGGTTAACTGTCCTGTCAAATTATGAAGGTCAATTTAATAGGCTGAAGGTAGACCTCCATTTAATCTGTACAGCTTTTTTAAAAAGTTACAACCATGCAGTGTCACCAGGTATAAGGTACTTCTGACTATTTAAATTAATAGCTGTACATATCTGAGCCATTATAGTCTAATGGCAGTCACACTTAGGTGCAATTCTAAATCCTCTCAAAAGCCAGGGCATAAATAGGATAATTAAGAGTAGCACTTTTAAAATGAATAGTAGTCGGAGAATATACTGTATAAAAATGTGTACTTTTAATTATAAATTCAAAATGTGTGAGACATAAAGAGATGACCCTTAATGTTTTAAATTACTGCAAAGAATTATGTATCATAATATATCTAAATCCTTGCAGAAATGTCATATAATCTTTGAGTCACTTTTTGTCCAATGGGTTTTCCATAATATTGGTAATAATAATAATAATGTATTCCATTTATATAGCACCTTTCCCATGCTCAAAGAATTTATTGTAAACACTGCCTGACTAAGAAAGTGATAGAGGAACCTATTGCAGATTTCTCTTTGACCACATGATCTTTGATTTATATTAGTGCTCTAATAGAAAAAAGTTCCCTCCTGTTTATTAGTTATTAGGGTTGCAGAACAAACTTGAAAAACATTGAATTGGTAAATCTTTTCAGACCTAGCTGTTCGACTCACAAGTAGAGACTAGCCTAACCTAAAGCCAGTGTTGTGTTGGGCTCAAAACTAACTAACTACCTACTAACTAACTAACTAACTAACTAACTAACTAACTAACTAACTAACTAACTAACTAACTAACTAACTAACTAACTAACTAAGTTTTCCCCATCATTGTATCTCTGCTTTTGTAAAATAGGCTTGTGCATACAGTATATACACAAGGGTAAGTCAATAATTATCACACTTTGTGATAATTTTGTTTTGGTTGATGTCTCTGTGGTCACAGTGAAAAAGTCTCAACCTTAATGAATCAATTTCTCTTGCTGATATCTAGGAGTAAACACGACTGCTGCGCTCTTCATTTACACCAAAGGAGAGCAGCAAGCAGTGATCTACTTTTTATGGGCTAAGAACGTACCAAAGGCCAAAACCCACATCAATACATCAGAATCATGGTATAGACTCATGGCATCCTGGTCCTTCTTTGTGGTTAACACTTCTTTGACCCATTTTTAAACTTCTCACTCTATCTGCAAACACACCAGTATGGTAAAACACTATGGATTTCGGTCCATGGTTCTTTTTCAGCCTGTAAAAAATGGACTACTGCTCACTGTTTTGCTTTGGCACTATTGAAAAGTAGAGCAGCCACATTTACTCCAGCCAGGCCAAATTATTGACATACCCCTCTTTGTGTGTGTGTGTATGTGTGTGTATGTGTGCGTGAGAACAGTCATCCCAGCTGGATTAGAGGATATCCCATTATCTGGATGGTTGGGATGATGCAAGCAAATTGGCTGCATGGAGGAGGAAATACATTTTTGTCCAACCGGTATACTATAGCAGATGGTGAGAAAAGCCAAGAATGTCTAGTGGTTCCATTCCCCTTATACCAAGTGGCAGTGGTCCTTGTATGGAAACCCAGTTGGGACACCCTCAGGGGTGCTTGGGATATGGAGTCTGGAAGTACAGTCCTGTTGGGCTCCCTGGGGACTGAGAGAGTGTGCTGTTGGAGGAGGACCTCCCTACATTTATTATGGCTTGGAAGTGTTTCCTGGAGGATATGACGTGGCACCAGAAGCACTCCTGGGTCTGGCATGAAAGAGAGCCTGATGCCTCATATCATTAAGTCAGAGTCAGGAGGCAGCAGGCAACACTCAATTGGAGGAGAGGAGGAGGAAGAAGTTATTGTTGATTTATATCATTATTGTAGTTAGTTCTTGAAGAGGTTGCTGGAAAGGTGATTTTGAGAAGAACAAAAATCCTTTAAAAATCCTATTTTATTATGCTGTATTGCTATGTCTGTCGTTTGGGGCTCTCTGGTACCCTCTAGTTGCTACAATATATACACACTACTTATAGCGTGTAAGAGACAGATAAATCTTGGGTACCCAGCAGTAAAAAATCGTGTTTAGTGGCCATTTGCAAAAGTAGTTTGGAAGTATTCTCTATGTCTGAAAACATATGTATAAATATAAATTAATAAAACATTCTTTTGGCAACATCAGTGCATCCCTAGTCTGTAAACTGGTGTCAACTTCCTGTTGCTCTTCCTGAATAGGTGACACTGAAAGTGAGACAGAACTGACTGCAGATGGGACACAAGACCCATTTAGGTGGGCCCAAAGGGGCTATCACATATTCATTTTATCTGTTTTTTGCTACTTACACTTGTCCTCTTTTTGTGAATTTATTTACTGTGTTTATTTGTGGTAAACCACTTTATTTTCATATTTTTGTCTTGTTAGTGTTATTCTTGTTTGATAAGATGCTATGGTGTTACCCTTTTTAATTTACACGTGATAAAAGAAGCCCAGCCTTCTGAATATGATTGTGGATATTCTGTTTTCTTCAGACACTGAACTAAAATCGCTATTTTGACAGAATTGTTATGGAATGGAGGTGTTTAAAGCATGACATGAACAGTAGCAGTCAGTTGGCTTATTGTCAACTGTTGAGTGGAATCTGTCATTTTTAACAGGAATGTAAAATAGTGAATCAACTAAACATGTTAATGTGTTTCAATATATAATGAAACAAAACAATATCAAATATTTACAAAATTTAAAATATTACAATAAAACCAATAATACAAGTGTATGTCTGCACTACATTACGTTATGTCATTTTCTATTCAGTTTATTCCAGACCAGGGTCACAGTCGGGGATTGGGGGGCTGGTGCCTATCCCAGCTAGCATAGGGTGCAAGGCAGGAAGAAAACCTGGACAAGGTGTCAGAGCATCACAGGGTGAACACACACAAATACACATAACCTGCCTGTTTTTCCACTGTGGGAGGAAACCAGAGCACCTGGAGAAAATGAAGAACATGCAAACTCCATGCAGGGAGAACCCTTGACGCATACCACCCTTACTGCAAGGCAGTGCCGCCCTGCTCATATTTCATGAATGATGATGATCTAATTTTGTATAATTCAGTGTGCAGCTGGGTGTTTACCAAATGGATACAAATTTTCTTCAGTGCAGACTATATTTTAGACTCAGATGAGCTTTTTATTATGCAAAAATACAACACACATCTCTGCTAATAAACTTTCCCTGTTTTCTTTTTGGTAAATATTTTATACGAGTTTTTTTATTTCGATATAATCAATGTCTGCAAAACTGCATATTTCCACATACGTTATATTTCTAATCTGTGTTACTAGGGCTGAATGTCCAAAGCGTACTAATGCCTTTGTGTCTTGTACTCAGGATTATTACAGTGCCTTTTTTGATGATATTTCAAAATGCACTGTTGTACTGCTGCTAGAATCGTTAGCACTAGCATGAGGGACAACATTTTCCTGTTCTAAAGTCCTTTCATTGGCTGCTATTTTGTTTTAGAACTGATTTTAAAATTGATGTTATTATTTTTTAAATGCTTGCATCGTGTGACCCATGGTTATGAGTACTAGATATGTTCAAATCAGGCTGCTTAAACATTGAAGAACACCATGCTCACCTATTTACTTTCAGGACTAGGTTATAATATGGGGAATCTTCATTTGCTGTGGGTCTGGTGCCATTTGCCTGACAATCAATAGAACATTAGAACAGTCCAGAAGAGAACAGGCCATTACTTAATTCTTCCAAAATAACATCAAGTCTAGTTTTGAAAGTCCCTAAAGTCTTACGGTCTATCACACTACTTTGTAGCTTATTCTATGTGTCTGTGGTTATCTGAGTAAAGAAAAACTTCCTAATGTTTGTGTGAAATTTTCCCTTAACAAGTTTCCAACTGTTTCCAACTCATTTTAAAGTAATAGTCTCTATCCACTTTACTAATTCCCTTCATAATTTTAAACACTTCAATCATCTCTCCTCTCAATCTCCTATTACTTAAACTGAAAAGTCTCAGCTCTTTAATATTTCTTTTTAACTCATCCCCTGAAGTCCTAGAATCATCCTAGTTGCTCTTTTCTTGACTTTTTCTAACACATCTATGTCCTTTTCGTAGCCATAGTCTGCACTTTTAAGGATTCTAAATAATCTCTTATTAATATGTGACTCTGGACGTACTGCTGTCTTATTGCTGTTAGATCTAACTGCAGCATTTGGTACAGTTGACCATGACATCCTTCTCACCTGTCTTGAGGTTAATGTGGGTATACAAGGAACTGCTTTGTAATGGTTCAGGTTATACTTCACAGACAGAAGCTTTTCGGTCAGTCTGGGAAATTGCTCCTCATCCTTGACCCCTCTCACCTGTGGGGTCCCTCAAGGATCTATTCTGGGGCTTATTCATTTTTCATTGTACATGTTTCCCTTAGGATCCATTTTTAAAAAACAATATTTCTTTCCATTGCTATGCAAATGATACACAAATATATTTTGAGACAGATAAAAAAAATTATTTTAAACCTTTATTTGAATATTTAGAAAAGAATAAAATATGGATGTTACTATATTTTCTTAATCTAAATGACAAAAAACAGAGGTTGTGTGTTTTAGACCTTCTGATCATACTAGTGTTCCGTAAATGAATCTTGGCCCTTTGACAACCTACTGTAAACCCTTTGCAAAAAATCTTGGTGTGATTTTTGATAATGTCCTCAAATTTGATAAACACATTAACTCCATTGTTAAAGCCTGTTCCTATCACCTCAGCGCATTGGCTAAGGTCAAGCCCTTTTTTTCTGTACATGATTTTGAAACACCAATTCATTTGATTGGCTCTTCTTGGCTTGATTATTACAATTCATTATACATAGGAGTTAATCAGTCCATAAAGCTGATGCTGGAATCGTACCAGGCACACAAAAACAGAATCACATCACACAAGTCTTAGCTTCTCTTCATTGTGTCCTGTTCGCTACAGGATTGAGTTTAAAATTTTACTGTTTGTTTTTAACCCCCAAATGGTTTAGCCCCCTTTTATCTTATTTCATTTCTTGCACCCTTACTCTCCTTCATGATCATTGAGGTCCCCTGACCAAAGGTTATTGGTTGTCCTGAGATCTAGACTTAAGTTTAGAGGGGACAGTACTTTTGCAGTAGCTGCCCCTATGCTTGGAAACAGTCTACCTTTTTTACATTCGGTTGGCAACAGCTTTTGTCATTTTTAAATCCCACTTGAAATCCTATCTTTTTTCCTTAGATTTTTAAACATGTATGTGTGTGTTTATTTTTTGTGTATTTACTCTCTCTCTGTATGTATATATGTATATATGTATATATATATATATATATATATATATATATATATATATATATATATATATATATATATATATATATATATATAGTACTGTGCAAAAGTTTTAGGCAGGTGTGAAAAAATGCTGTAAACAAAGAATGCTTTCAGAAATATAAATAATGATTGTTTATTGTTATCAATTTACAAAATGCAAAGTGAGCGAACAAAAGAAAAATCTAAATCAAATTAATATTTGGTGTTACTACCTTTTCCCTTCAAACCAGCATCAATTCTTATAGGTACACTTGCACAAAGTCAGGGATTTTGTATGATTATAGTCAGGTGTATGATCAACCAGTTATACCAAACAGGTGCTAATGATCATCAATGTCACACGTAGGTTGAAACACAGTCATTAACTGAAACAGAAACAGCTGTGTAGGAGGTTTAAAACTGGGTGAGGAACAGCCAAACTCTGCTACCAAGGTGAGGTTGTGGAAGACAGTTTCATGTCATGGCAAGATTGAGCACAGCAACAAGACACAAGGTAGTTATACTGCATCAGCAAGGTCTCTCCCAGACAAAGATTTCAAAGCAGACTGGGGTTTCAAGATGTGCTGTTCAAGCTCTTTTGAAGAAGCACAAAGAAACGGGCAACGTTGAGGATCGTAGACGCAGTGGTCGGCCAAGGAAACTTAGTGCAGCAGATGAAAGACACATCAAGCTTATTACCCTTTGAAATTGGAAGATGTCCAGCAGTGCCATCGGCTCAGAACTGGCAGAAACCAATGGGACCCAGGTACACCCATCTACTGTCCAGAGAAGTCTGGCCAGAGGTGGTCTTTATGGAAGAGTTGCAGCCAAAAAGCCATACCTCCGATGTGGAAACAAGGCCAAGTGACTCAAGTATGCACGAAACATAGGAACTGGGGTGCAGAAAAATGGCAGCAGGTGCTCTGGACTGATGAGTCAAAATTGGAAATATTTGGCTATAGCAGAAGGCAGTTTGTTCGTCGAAGGGCTGGAGAGCGGTACAATAATGAGTGTCTGCTGGCAACAGTGAAGCATGGTGGAGGTTCCTTGAACGTTTGGGGCTGCATTTCTGCAAATGGAGTTGGAGATTTGGTCAGCATTAATGGTGTTCTCAATGCTGAGAAATACAGGCAGATACTTATCCATCATGCAATACCATCAGGGAGGTGTATGATTGGCCCCAAATGTATTCTGCAGCAGGACAACGACCCCAATCATACAGCCAAAGTCATTAAGAACTATCTTCAGCATAAAGAAGAACAAGAAGTCCTGGAAGTGATGGTATGGCCCCCACAGAGCCCTGATCTCAACATCATAGAGTGTGTCTGGGATTACATGAAGAGACAGAAGGATGTGAGGAAGCCTACATCCACAGAAGATCTGTGGTTAGTTCTCCAAGATGTTTGGAACAACCTACCAGCCGAGTTCCTTCAAAAACTGTGTGCAAGTGTACCTAGAAGAACTGATGCTGTTCTTAAGGCAAAGGGTGGTCACACCAAATATTGATTTGATTTAGATTTCTCTTTTGTTCATTCACTGCATTTTGTTAATTGATGAAAATAAATGATTAACACTTCCATTTTTGAAAGCATTCTTTGTTTACAGCATTTTTTCACACCTGCCTAAAACTTTTGCACTGTACTGTATATATATATATATATATATATATATATATATATATATATATATATGTATTGGTGTATTTACGGAAATGACTTGAAGACCAAAACTGTTCACAGTACTCCAGATGAGAAGTCACCAGTGCATTATAAAGCTTGAGCATAACCTCTTTGGACTTGCATTGTGATCTAACAATTATTTTAGCACTTTTAAAAAGATTTTTTTTATATATTTGATCCTGCCTTAATTAATCAATCAATTAATTAATTAATTGTTTCATTTTTTTTATGATTTTAATGGATATAACTGTTTTATTCCTTTTATTACTGTGCAGCATTTTTTTTAGAATTTTTTTTATAAAAATCAACTGCTGTATAAGTAAGACTTATTGTTATAAGTAAAGCTTAATATTTTATGTTTAAACTATTATTATACATTTCATGAATGAAATGCCCAGAAGTTACAGCTTTTAGTTCTTAAACACAAACTATAATGAGAATGGACTACATTAATTGTTTCAACATTGTTTTAAATAAATGGCATACAACTGAATGAAAACCATCACAGAAACTTTTGAATCATTTTCACCCAAAACTGAAAAACAAGAACTTTTTAGTTGGCCTTTAGGTGCACTCGTCACTATTTACAATATTTGAAAACAGAATTTAGTATTTTTGCAAGCTATGTCTGTCTATCCAATATCCAAATGCACCTTTTCCATTCTGGGGGCAGCACGGTGGCACAGTGGTAGCTCTGCTGCCTCGCAGTAAGGAGACCTGGGTTCACTTACCGGGTCCTCCCTGCGTGGAGTTTGCATGTTCTCCCCGTGTCTGTGTTGGTTTCCTCTGGGTGCTCCGGTTTCCCCCCACAGTCCAAAGACATGCAGGTTAGGTGCATTGGCGATCCTAAATTGTCCCTAGTGTGTGCTTGGTGTGTGTGTGTCCTGTGGTGGGCTGGCGCCCTGCTCAGGATTCGTTCCTGCCTTGCGCCCTGTGTTGGCTGGGATTGGCACCAGCAGACCCCCATGACCCTGTGTTAGGATATACTATAGCGGGTTGGACAATGACTGACTGACTGAATGACCTTTTCCATTCCAAAATCATGCACACCTACTGTACATTGGGTTAAAGGCAGAAACATGCCCTGGCTATGACACTAGAACACAGTCCCATATACTCCCACATTTACTCTCAAGAGGACAATATAGACATGTAAATTAACTTATCTTTATTACTATATTCAAAGAAAATCAAAGTGAACCAGGAGAGTGCAAGCTGTGCACAGACAGTAATCTAGGATTTGTGAGGTAGAAATGCTACTGATTTCATTCATTAAGTTATGTAGTCAGCCTAATTAATAAATATACTTACTGTAAAATGTACACTGATAGAAGAAATGTCTTCAGAATGGGAAAATTTAATAAAATGGGAGTGCTAAATACAACAGACTGTACAGGAAAATAGTGAAATAATATTAGATATGCTACAATGAACTATGGAAGAAAAAATATTTTACAACTTCAAACAAGTGACAATGAAGGGACAAGAAAAAGAGGATTAAACAACAATTGATGTCTTGATTTTGTTTGCTCCTGATTCTTTTTGAATTATGCTGAAGAAGGAACACAGTGTTGCAAAATATCATTTGACTTATTTGGCCATTATTAAAACACAATTACAAATCTCATGTGTCACTACAAGTAACCTTTACATTTTTTGTTATGAACATCTCATCTTAAAAAGCCTCAGTTTGAGAGCATGTTTCAGAATGAAGAACTGCAGGCAAACAGCCTCAAGAGGGCACCATTTCTTTTCCTTAGTCATTTCAAGTTCATTGCCTCTGCTTTCGGCACTTTCCTTTTAAGAAGGTTTTCCTGATTCTATCATCAAGGATGTGCCATCATCTTATGAATTGGCAATTGTATTCTAAATGCAAGTCAACAGCCTTAAGTAGATGCCCTTTAAGAGCTTTTTATTTTGTATTTTTGTCATAATTTGAATATTTTTCATACGTTTTAAGGGGGGCCTGCTGTGAGGAAGCTGAGAAAACTGAAGGTCACTGTGGGATTAGAACATTGTTGATAAGTCAGTAATATGTTTTTTGAACAGTCAAAACATTATTTAATGCTGCCTAATTATATGCAAAACAAAAAATTTCATGTTATAATAATAAAAAAAATGAAGGAAATGTAATAGTGTAATATAGTTTGTATAGCTTTTCATTTCAGTATCATTTACTAATGTGGTTTTAGGAAAAAAAATTAAATTATAATAATAATATAATATAGCAATGATGATATGCTATATGCAATACACTGAGTGGTCACTTTATTGAATATACTTCTCCAGTAGGTTCTTACTCCATTTACCCTTAAAACAGACTGAATTCATCCAAAGACTTGCTGAGTAAAGTGTTGAAAGTGCAGCACAGAGAAGCTGTCGCATGTCAACTCCAATGTGTTTCATAGATATTGTAGATTAGCCGGTTGAGGATCTTCACTCTGAATACCTCCTTTCATCTTGTCCCAAAGATGCCTGATTGGATTAAATTCTGGTGACTAGATGGTTGCTGCATTTAAATTAATTCACTGTCTTGTTGATGGAAGCATTCCAGGACTTTCCAAGCCTTGTGGCATGCAGTATTATCCTGCTGAGAAAAAAACGTTCTCTGATGGGTACACCGCTGAAATGAAGGGATGCACCCTTAACTCTGCCAAAACATGAGATAGTGGAAATGCTGGACTTTTGCCAACTTTTTCTTAATTCATACAGACTCTTAGTTATATGGTTTGCTGAAGTCACTATCAACACATTTCCTTATGAGGTGTTTCAAGCCTTATGAACTTGGTAATTATTATATTATTTTACCTCATTCTCAAATCTGCTTAATCCACTTAATTCAGTGAGGTGATAGAGCCTAGCCTCACAGTTATGTGGATAATAACCATAGTGGTGATCACTCACACAATATATCAACACTCACACTTACAGAGGATCTGATGTTGATTTACCCATGAAGATAACATACATGGCTTTGGGAATGTGGGAAAAAATCAGTACAGACATGGAAACAACATGAAAACTCCACGCAGTCAAAGTCAGGGTTCAAGAATCAAAGCCAGAACGCTGGATCTGTGAAGGAACAGTGCTATAGTACCTACTGTGGTGCCCTATTATTATTATACTTATTATTAGGTAATCCATCAGACCCCCGTGACCCTGTAGTTAGGATATAGCGGATTTTATAATGGATGGATGGATGAAGAGATTAATTCTCTTTATAGTCCTTTATTGGCTCCAACAGCACTATGCTATAAAAACTAGTAGCTGACTACTATTAGAAAATAATCCATCCCAATGTGCATTTTATCTTACTGATAAAATGTAACCGTGAACCAATCAAAAGTGCTCACTTTCATACATTATAGTATGCCTTTATATTCAGTAATGTAATAAGGCTATTACATATCTATAAAAGGTGAATTGTGTTTGCATTTAAACTGACACATTAAATGTAATCAGATGAACGAAGAATATATTTACTTGCTCTGATTCATAAAATACACATTATAACATGTAATTTGTTTAAAGAAAGATACAGTACAAGATGAAACAAACAGATCTGTGTCCATCTTTTAATGATGTTCTTAAAAGCCAAGTTTATTGTCATGTGTATAAAGAAATTGTTATACTTGCATGACTCCTCAGAACAGTTGTAAATAATAATAATAATAAAAAAAAAAAACTAAGCTTGCAACAGACATATACAATTATATGCAACTAGTCGAAGTACCTGGCATTGTCTAGGTGTATTTGTAGAATGAATTAAGGAAAGAAAGAAAAGGTTTATGTGTGTTTTTAAATGGTGAACTTGTTGTTACTGTTAGCTGTCCCATCTGTTATCCACACTGCCTCTCTATCAATGTCTTTGTTCATGTGAGTTGATAATTTGAACTTTTTGAATCCAATTGGATTTCAGAATTGTAGGAACTCCTTGCTGGGTTGTAACCATGAATGCTGTCATGTCTGACTCGTCCTCTAAGCTGAAGGTGGGCAATTTGTAGTGCTTAAATTATGAAGAAAAGCTGACAAAGCAGGAGTTAAATAACAACCCTTTGAGTTTCCTTTGTGTTATGCTGCACTTCCAATTTCGGTCAAGCCTCAAAGAACACCACTCTGCAAAGGTGTTCGATACTCCTTTTTGCATTACAGTACACAGAAGCAGCACACAGTGTTGCCCGAGTAAGTAATGTTAAGCTCTGGGCATTTTGTGTGCTAGTCTGGCTTTAGTATCTTTGGATGTTTTGTTTGCTTTTCGCTAGCAGGTGGATCTGGTGTGCAAACTAAAGCACAATGGTTAAAAAACCCCACTGGGACCCCCAAGGTAAAATTTGGGGTTCCAAACTGTTTATAAGGAATATAACAATAGATATTGTATTTATATATATATTTATATATATATTGAATTCATAGTCTGAGTCCCGACCTGAATTGTGTGGGTGGTTAACTACCAGGTAACACTTGTGGTTGTTCTGCCATTCGGCAAACATCCACCATGGTGCCCTCTTCAGTTGCGAGAAGCAGATCATGGAATGTTGTATAGTTTACTGTCAAATAATGCAAAGAGTACGCGACTTGTGTTTCGCCCTCATTTGGGCTCATCAGGCGTACGCACTCTACTGTTCCCCTGCTCGGGGATCGAACCTTGGACGTCAGCGACGAAGCCCCTTTACGCTGCACCACGGCTTGTGGTTCGTTTATTTGACAGCCTGTAGGTCCGAAGTAATTACTGTGCATTCATTGCATTCGTAGTCTGAGTCCCGACCTGAATTGTGTGGGTGGTTATTGCATTATTTGACAGTAAACTATTCAACATTCCATGATCTGCTTCTCGCAAGTGAAGAGGGCACCGTGGCGGATGTTTGCCGAATGGCAGACCAACCACAAGCGTTACCTGGTAGGTAACCACCCACACAATTCAGGTCGGGACTCAGACTACAAATGCAATGAATGTAATTACTCCGGTCCTACATGCTGTCAAATAAATGAACTACATGCTGCGGCGCAGCATAAAGGGACTTCGTCTCTGACGCTGACATCCGAGGTTCAATCCCCGAGAGGGGAGCAGTAGAGTGTGCCTGATGAGCCTGATGAGCCCAAATGAGGGTGAAAAACGTGTTGCGTACTCTTTGCATTATTTGACAGTAAACTATGCAACATATATATATAGTGTAAAATAAATCAGCCTTGGACACACAGAAAGGTTTGGGGCAGCCACCCATAAATTGTACCTGGCTGCAAAAGGTTCTAGTCATCGCATTGAAGTGCACAGTTTGATTTCTCAGTCTGAACTGATTCGTTAAGATAATATGCCGTCTTTATAGACCAGGACCCAGAAATTATGTCATCCTGGATGCTGGGACCAGAAGTGATGTTTCAAGATGGCGCTGGAACCAGAAGTGACGTCTTTCGGGGCACATCATTGAAGAGAAATCAGGAAGGTTTTCTCATATCTGGTCTGCAGAGAAAACAGAGGAAAGTTTAGCGCACTCCGCTACCCCCTGGCCTGGCGTGGAATCTTTCTGTCCACTCAGCTTCCTCCTATTCACACGTGTGTGACAAGATATATGCAATAATAATAACAATAATAGTTAACATATTACCTATAGCATTTCTCAAACTGTACCACTACAAAAAATGTTCTGTGTTCAAATAAATAACAAATCTAAATATGTTTTAAATTCAAGAATTACTTCATTCATTTGCTCCTCTACTGCTAATGTTTCTACCTTTAATAATGTAAATCTGTTTTTCCTTGAATTCCTATTCTCTCAGTTATTTTTGGACATCCGTCTGAAACTATTACCTGTACATGTCTGATATCCCTAAAAATAAAAATGAGCCTTTTTTCACTATAATACTTAAAGATCTCCCCAACTTTGGAAAAATAACAAACACCCCCCCCAAAAAAAAAGCATACTGATAGGTCCCATACACGCTTTGCATAAAAAGGTATTGTTTTGGGATGGTCACCCAGGAATCTGCATACAGCATTTACAAAACCTGAGAAACTGACCCCGTATGCACTATGCCAATTTTTTAATTGTAAAATAATTTCTTATGCTGCTGATCCCTAAAGTCAAAAGCTTCATACAGTATTTGCAAGGGCCTGGTGTACTTCTACTTTTTCAGAGTAACGTTTTGCAAAAGCTGTTTAGATTACCATGCAATATTGTGATAGTTCACACCAAAAATTGAAATATTGAATATATGTGCGCATGTGCTGACATGAACTTTTAACAATCAATTACCCTTTTTTATGGTGCGCTGCTGTCACAATTCATAATGTTTAGTAGAGTTTTCATACAATGAAGTTGAAGCAAAGCTCTTTGATAATGTAAGTGATGGCATGGGGATGAGAGGTAACCTTCCTGTCCAAGAATAGGTAGGCTAATTGCAGGAAACATCAAGATAGTCTTAAGACAAAGTAGACTTGTTGTCACCTATAACATAATATAATAATTTGGACAGAAATATTATTGTTGCTTTTGTTACATTGTTAAAAATTATGCCTTGCAATTTAACGTCAGATGTATTCTAAACAAACTGAACAACTGTTCAAAGGTTACACAACCAATCCTTTACTTACACATTTCGAGGGATTTACAGCTTTTGTAAATGTACAATGTGATTGTGACTATTTCTATTTGTATGCCAGGTAAGTCCAGCAGCAGATGAAACTACAAATTATTTAACATTTGAAAAATATATATAAAATGTTTTAGAAACATAATAGCATACTGTTAACATTCTCTTTAATATAATTAATTCTTGAAGAGAAGAGTAGTCGCTAATGCATTCAGTTCCAGTAACATTTTCTGAAAGCATTCATTCATTACTTCCCACTCATTTTAGCCCTAGCACTATTGTACCTTTAATAAAAGTTTAAATACACTAAATTATATATATTAGCTTTGCTATTCAATATATGGAAAATGAAAGAGTGTGTGAAATGAGAAACTGCATACATCCATTAAGGAAATCAAGGTGTTTCCAGCACTATACTTACCATTTTAGGTGATTAGAGGTGTTATTAAAAAATATTTTTAAGTGTCATCTTTCATATTTGCATAATCCATAATGTCCAGAGTCTGCAATATTTCTATGAAAAAAGATTTCATTATTTATTTGCCACTTACCTCTATGCATTATTGCTTTGGGTCAGCACCCCATTCAGAATGGGTTCCTGACTTGTGGCTGAGTCTTCAGGAATCATTTCTGGCTGTCTGTGACCATAAACCGAATTTGAATAAGCAGAAATGATAAACAACCCAAGTACTTTAAACTCTAGAAGAAAGTCTGCAGTTCACATTCAGCCAAGCTGTCCTAATGCTGCTGTCTTCGTAACCATCTTACATTTAGTGTTCTTATTGCTGTTTATTTTGCCTTTTGCTTTCCTACATACTCTGTATTCAAGTGTGTATACCTGATCAATGAGATACAGAAAAAGAAATACATACATGCATGTATTTTTGAAACTCACTTTATCCAGTGGATCGGCTCCTATCCCAGGGTTGATTCCAGCCTTGTGCCTGAAGCTACCATGATAGGCTCTCACCCCTGTCCTCCTGAATTGAATTAAAAGGGTTTGAATTGAAAATGTCATTGTACATTATCCAGTAGAAAGTGTCATGGGACACACTTCAGAGAACACCAACAAACAGACAGTTCTATCATTAAACCAATTAGGATGTCTTTAGACTGTGGTCAGAAATCACAGCCCCCAGGAGAAACCAATGTATGAAACCAAGGAAAGATCATGCCATTCAATGTCCATGCAGATATTTCCTTGATCAGAAATTGTACCAAGGGCCAGGTTCTTTTGACTAGTGTCCACCAAGCCATTTAACGATTATTAATATAATGTAGAATAGATAACTTTGCATTACAATTTTCAAATAATTTATTACATCCTTTATGAAAAGAAATACGTATATTGATACAAACCAGCCTTATGTTAAAACCAATAAAACCAATGTATTTTCATACAGACAGGAGTGCCCTAGTGACATCATATTTCTTTTTTACAGTGTAACATTTTTAAACTGTTTTTCTGCAGTGTACTTCCTGTAATTATGCAGTGTCACCCAGTTTTTATTGTGTTACCATTCAAACGTTCATGGTGAAAGTGTTTAATAAAAAGGACCAGGAGGCAGAAGGGAAAACTTCTAGTTAAAGAAACTTATAGGGATTTAAGTCAAAAAATCAAAATGAACTAAAACACAGAGTCCAAAATGTTAACTAAACTCCGTATTTAAAAGCATGCAAAGTCTTGACTTCCTAAAATGTTATTATCACCAAGTAATGTCAAGGGGATTTCTGTTTACAGCATTCACAATGTGGGCTCCAAGACTCACCACACAAGTTCTGGTTATCACATGACTGCAACAGAGCACCATTGCCAATAAAAATTGGCTGCCATCATGAAAAATTACCCAAAATGGCAATGCCATCACTTACATTATTATGTTACACTTGTGGTGAACATACACTTGTGGTATGACCACACTTGATGTGAAAATAAATATAAATAACAATAAAAATTAGTAACAAGTATTAAATGGGCAAATGAAAAAATAATGAGTACAGAAGTGAAACCCATGATATAAATAAACCCATTAATAATAATAATAATCCAAAGCATAATCTTGTTTAAGTTGATGAGTCTATAATTGATTTTGTTCTTCCAAATATTGACTGTTTTGCATGGTGTAAAAGAGGACAAGACAAAGATAAAGATTTGGGGCAACACCACAATCCTATATACTGTAAAGGCAAAACAATAAATACAGCTTTTCAGCAAAAGGATGTCCCTTAGGACACGAATCTCAGATTAGACTATCCAAAATGGCAACACTTAGATAGATAGATAGATAGATAGATAAATAGATAGATAGATAGATAGATAGATAGATAGATAGATAGATAGATAGATAGATAGATATGGTTAAATACTAGCCTGGCAGGAAGAGGTGGGTTCAGGCGGATGGCCACCGGAAGTGACATCAGAGGTGGTAAGGTTGTCAATCATAATGTCTGTAGATGGAGGAAAAGAAGATGCATTAGAATAGAATAGTGCCACCTTGTGGATTGGCAAGGAATAACCACTTCCAGAGCCTTTAAGCTGTGCCCTTGTGTGGCAATGGTTATATTGTGGTTTTAAATATAATTATAATAGAATTCATCTATCAGTAAATCACACAAAAATTGTGACTATAATTTCACACTTAATGCATTTCTTTATGACAATAAAACATGCCAGTAATGCCAGAATTCTTCCTCACTCATTCCACAAAATTATTTTTGCCAACTTCTACAATTAAAATAATTACAGTAAAAATCCTGTTGGTATTTGACTTATTGCTATTTGTTATGGCTAACATATGTTATATAAAACCATTCAGTTTTAACATTAGAGACCTATTTTATATCACATTATGTGTATATTGTTATGTTAATGATTAATGTTTTCTGCCATGCATTGTAATCATACAAACAGTCAACACCCAGACACGTTCCTGTTCTTGAACACTAATTCAATATTTTCTTTCTCTGAATTTTGTTAGTGATTGTGTATAATAGCATGGTGGTGTGAACTGCAAAATGTCTTTCATATGAACAACTTAATTCATTCATTTTCAGGACTCACTTGCCATTCAAGGTCCAGTGGACTGTAGCGAGCATCAGGAAAAATGAAAGAATCAAACCCTGACAGCGTAGCAACAGACATCACACTCACAAACATGTCTAATCTAAAGTATGAACAGGAAAACATGCATTTGGAATAGTTAAATAATCAATACACACCTTAAAACCTGACAGGCATTTATCCATCCATCCATCCCACGTATCCAGAACAGGGTTGTGGGAAAGCTGGAGCCTCTCCCAGCAAGCATCAGGAGCAAATGCAGGAACCACCCCTGGTCAAAAGCATTATGGTGAGAACTCACACCCACACACACACGCACACACACACACTAGGGCCAATGTATTTTATAATACAGAAATAAGTATTTCTGAAATTAATTCATGTTTAGTTAGCATTTTGTCTGAAAAACAAATCAGCAAAAAATAGTACATGGTCCAACAACACAGCTAACACCAATGACTAGCAAGCAATACAATAAAAATTATGATCCTAAAAACTCCATTTTTAAAGATATTTTATGTCCAAAAATAATTTCTGGTTATACAATCCCTTTATTCAAAGTCACTTTACATTGTCAAGACCAGTTACAAAATGACATACAGATGGCAGGGGCTAAATGCATATGACCTTTCAGAGTTAAATTAGCAATATCCAAGTTTGTTTTTCCTGCTTAAATGGTTTCTTTAAATGTTAGAGCCGGTGTGAAATGTATAGCTTTTGGCTAATACGCAGTGATGAGATATATTAGCAAGTAATATCCCTAAAGAGGATTAAAAGTTAGGAGAAGGGCATAGTCTGAGGGCATTAATGCAGTCTACAGATAGAGAGGAGCTGACAGTTGAATGAGCTTTTCATTCTGTTGTGAAGTTTCTCATAACAAACAGTGGAAATGGTGAGGGGGAGCAGGACATAAATAGTTGCATCTAATGCCACTTGATGCTGTCATTGCCCAAAGCAGCTTCCTGATGATACTTGTCATATGACATGATAGCTGCTCAAATGGAACTTTCTAGCAAGTGCACACACCTTTCACACACACACACACACACACACACACCCACGCACACACACCTTGCACTTGGCAAAAGCAGCACCAGGTGACACAATGCACCCTGGGCAGTGAGGACCTCAGTGACCCTGAAAAATTTCTTTTCAACAGCAAAAAAGTGGGGAAGAGTGCAAGAGATCACAGGAAGGGCCTTTAAAAGCTGGTGCAAAGCAACCTGAGGAGCAACAAGGCCCCCAGGTAAGCTTGTACTCCAGGTTAAAGTTACAGAAGCGGCCACTTGACTTGCGTTCATCATGAAACGAAGCTGAAGCAAAAGAATCTGTCTCCACTTGTGCCATCTGTCAGTGCATGACAGTTAGACAGTGTGTAGTTGTCAATGAAATGGTTGCTACAATACCCTTTGAACATTTTAATATGTGTGATTACAGAGAGGAATAGTAAATGGAATCAAAAGAGTGTCTACTGCCTTAATAGCAATAAAAATATACAACATGCAATTAAATGAAAACTGAAGTTCAGTTAAATGTATATGTCTGTGGATGGTACATTTAAAATGCAATGATATTGCAGGGATATCTTAACAATAGGGGATAAATAGGCTTGCAATATGGCATCTTTTAATTACTTATTGCCAAGTATCATAAACAAAGTTTTCATTAAAATCTTATTTCACAGCAGTAATTGAGTAATGCAACTCATTTTCTCCATTTCTCAAGTGTTAGAGATATTACCTTATACAAATTCATAAGTCTTGGTACATACAGTAAGCATGCTATACTATAAACTCTATTAAGAATGTCTCTTGCACCACAAAACGTTTGCACTTATGTTCATCTTTTTTATACATTTAGCAAAGCTTTCTTGGCATGGCTTAAAAGAGTACACTAATAAAAATGATCTGTCTTGCTGTAGGGTATACGCTTTTGTGTTAACATATGTAGTTGTTTCCAATTCAGTTAATGTGTAATCCTAAATTCTACATTCAAAAATAGTCAATAAACAGAAATCAATGAGTATAATTAATCATTTCTAAATGAATCCACCTACCAGTCTTTTATTTTATACTAGCCGTTCCGCATGTATTAGTGAAACAGGACAAACTTTAAAAATCAATAAACAAAATGGTATCACTAACTAAGCGAAGGCAAAATCAACTGAAATATTCAAGCAAATTATAGAAAAATACCCAATCTAAATCCGTTAAGTAGTTCTCTCGTGAAAAGCAGATAGACATACAGACATACAGACAGACATTGGATTTTATATACTGTATATAGAGATAACACTTTTTCATAATCTGCACAATCACTGAATGCTTTAACGGATACTTGATTTATGGCTGGTTCAAGCTTTGGCCCCAATGCTATCATAAGTCTGATCCCTGCATCCCTGACTTAAACTGCGTGGGTACGTTGGATGATAGTTCATATATTTTTTCTTTAGAAAAGTTTCATTATAGAAAAATAGTAAAGTAAAAAAACACGGAAATGAGCAGAGTAGTCAATGAAAATTTGAAAAGTAAATTTGAATCTATAATGCAATAGAAAGTCCAAATGCTATGGCTGGACCATCATCGATGATATCACAAAAGACACTGAGCTTCCAAAAAAACAAGTAGTGCAGCAAGACTTTGGAAGAGTGAGTATTCAGCAGCATGAATGCTGGGAGGAGCAGTAGGAAGGGGGGCAGGGATTGTTACCTATGCTTTGTTTTCCTTCCATTCTGTCTAGAGGGGATGAGGCCAAAGAAGAGGAAGAGGCACATTTTTTAATATTTTCAGTATTAATTTTTATTAGTAAGTGGATTTATCTTCATGGGGTACCTTGGTTGCCAACATATATAATAATATGTTACTAGCAATAATATATATACTATATAAAATGTGCATATTAGGTTAATTAAAGTCTATAAGTGTCATTGGTGAGAGTGTGCGTATGTGTGTGTGAGAGTGGGCCTTGCAGTAGGCTAGAACACCATCCAGGGTTGATGCCTGCATTCCACTCAGAGTTCTTGGGATATGTTATAACTCCTGCAATCCTGGCCTAGATTAAGTATGCTTGAATATGAATGGTTGTGTTTTCTTACCTTTTCCAGTGGTTTCTGCATCTTTTAATAAATGGTCCAAATCCTTGAATTTATCTCAGTTAAAATGTTATAATGGGCTATTACCCTTTTCACAGTAGGGATGCTTCCCCAGCTTATATATTGTACATATTTGAACTGGATGTAAAAACTGACAGGGAAACAGGTTGTAAAATCTGTATGTCTTTATGAGGCACTTGTTTATATTTTTATTGATATGCTATGTACAAAATAATACAGTAAGTTTGATTAGTTCTTTGAAATTATAACCCAAACTAATGGCATTTCTGTTAATGAAATAAGTGCCACTAGTTAAAACAATGAAACAGGGACCTATGTAACATGCTATGCATTTAGTATGTTCAGGATGTCCCTTATACAATAAACTGTTACTTATCTGTGTTTTCAGTACAACTGTCGAAAGAAAAAAAATGGCATAACAATTATGTTTTATTTTATCTAATGCTAAAGTTCTACAGATTTCATTAACAAAGAAACCAGTGTACAATTTTTTGTGTAAAGTCGATTTCCATTGTATTCCTATTATGTCATCATAGACTGTACAAGATAAAATTCAGGATTTCATGTTAAAAGCTGCTTTAGTTCACACTTCCAATGTATCTGAAATGTAGATTTATTTTAATAAACCTCACAGGCAATTTCAGATACAGTTGGAGCTAGGGGCATGCATTTGCATGATATTAATGATATATATAAGTATATATATATATATATATATTCACGGCTTTCGTAGTCTGTGTCACAATCTGATTGTATGGGTGGTTACCTACCAGGTAACGCTTGTGGTTGGCCAGCAAGTCTGCTAACATCCGCCACAGTGCCCTCAGTTGTGAGACGCAGATCATAGAATGGTTGAAATAGTTTACTGTCAAATAATGCAAAGCGTACGCGGCACGTGTTTCGCCCTAATTCTGGGCTCATCAGGCGTACACACTCTACTGCACTCCCTCTCGGGAATCAAACCTCGGACGTTAGCGCCAGAGGTGAAGCCCCTAACGTTGAAAATTGCTTGTGTCTAGAGTTAAGTAAAATTGCTGTTTTGATTTTATTTTTATTTTCTGTTGTTTTGATGTGTTCTATTGGTAGCATCATAGCTGGTGCCATTTTGTGCATCTGTCTCTCACCTTGTGTTTATATAGAATCAGCACACATGCAAGTAGATAGATAGATAGATAGATAGATAGATAGATAGATAGATAGATAGATAGATAGATAGATAGATAGATAGATAGATAGATAGATAGATAGATAGATAGATAGATAGATAGATACTTTATTAATCCCAAGGGGAAATTCACAATATTCACAAGTATATGCATTGATAAGCATTTAGACATGTTGTCAGTCTATAACAGATCATTGTGCATTTCAATTAAACTCTTCGTTTATAATTTATAAGTTTACATTCGCGGTAAAAGCCTCTTAAACAATTGTTGGTTTCTTTAAGGTTTTTTTTTCTGGTTCTGGACTTTGCTCTAAAATGGCTTTGTTTTTTCTTCAGTCCCTTCAGTTTTGTTAGTGGTACTTACTTTTCATGTGCTGTCCTGGCCCATCTCACTTCTCTTTTTGTATTTCCTCTAAAGGTGTCACCTCTTCAATCTCCGGCTAGCACAATCATCCATTGGATTGTCCTGTAGCTTTTAAACTTGAACCCACATACAGTATGTCAAATTATTTACTCTACAATGCTTTATGGAACTATCAAGCCTCCAAAATTTTCTTAAAATCTTCTAAATTGTATGCATTCTTCTGGGTCCGCAATCTGATGATTGATAAAAGGACCTATAACAGTTAAGACATTGATTTTACATTATTTTGCAAGTACCCTTAAAAGTGAATTTTAATTTTTCTAAAAAAAAAGTTCTTTCTCTATCAAATGAATAATGTGTTTGTAGTTTTCTTATAAAGGTTACACTACTACTTTGTGGATTATATGCTGAAAGTAGATGTAGGGTGACTTTCAGCTTAAATGGGTCACTGCTTAGTCACCCAAGCCGCAGTGTCAAGTGGAGGGCAAACACCTGGCTTGACTGAATCGGTCTGATTTAGAATTTTATGGGGGAGGAGAGAAGTCAGCCGGAGGACTGTTAGAAGCCATAGAAATCCACAGGACTTAATTTAAGTAGCAGCTGTCACAGGGCCATGAGGCAGACAGCAGTGCCCTGTTACGACTGCTGCACACATTTGCAGGAGTGCAAGGTCTGCTTCTCTTATCAACTGCTGAATAATGATGTGGTAAAGAAAAATGGAATACATAAATCTGGCAGGCATTGCGGAATGTTTCTAACAGTACACTGAATAGAGAAAAATGAGGGCAAAATAAATCATTAATTGAAAAAAAATCATATTATGGATTGTAGTTCACTTTCTAATGCCGATAGATTTTTATATTCTATTTTGGCATAAAAGCAAAGGTATGGGATTAATTTTTTAGCCACTTTACACAGTAATTTAACTGGCATACTTTCCTCAAACACTATAGGAGAATTTCCATTTTTCTTTTGAATTTTATGCAAAACATATACAAAAGCACACAGTTTTAAAAGCTTACTTTAATGCTAATCAATCATTTGCAGAGGGGCTCATCCACCAGTGTATGGTGGCTCCTGTTGAATAAGATTTTGACAAGATTTTTACAGTTTATTCTAGCGTTTATAACCTTTTTTGGAGCTTTGGCTGACACCTCATAATATTCCCAATGCTGTCTACATGACTTGTTGCTTGTGAAGCATGATAATGCGAGAGACAGGTCAGAAAAAAATGCTCAAGTACAAAATGACTTAAACTGATGTACTAGACCATCCTCTGCCATTTTCTTTTCAAATTGCTCCCTAACATGTTCCCCTTTTAAGTTGAATGTCATATACAGTATAATAAACTGCTTCCCACTGAGGTTTATTATCCATTTCATCTTCTTCTTCTTCTTCTAGAAGCCATATAGTGGTGGTATGGTTCGTGTTGCTGCTTCATAGCTGCAAGAATCAATGATCAATTAAATTCTTAGACACTTTCTGTATTGAGTCTTCATATCTTATCTAAGTGCCTATTGTCCACGTACTCTTGTTTTTTCCTCACATCACAAATATAGGCATAATAGGCTAATGGACAAGTCTAACCTGGACCAGGTTAAGCTGCATTGCTTGTGAGAGTACTGTATGCCTTAAGATGGACTGGTGCCATGTCCAAGGGTGCTTGCTGCTACTAGATATGCTCCTCTAATTCAGGACCTGACAATGGTAATTTGTGGATCGATATGTCTTCTTTTCAAAGTGTAGAATCTATGTCTCTCAGTATTACTGAACTTTTGTCTTTCTTTGACATTGAATTTCTGCTTGACAAGATTTCAGGTGATAGTGGCTAAACTGTGTTGCCAGTTTTATACCCTTCAGAGTGTTCCTAAATCATTAGTTCAGGGTCATGGGGTATATTCTTACAAGGCTGGCCACAGCAGAGTAACCAACCTTGCATTGTACCTACATGTAAATCCTTTAATAGTAAAAGGTGAATTTGATTTTCAGTAAAAATCCTGACTTGAATTGCTCATTATACATACAATGGAACTTCCAATTACAAAAAAAAAATTGTTTTTCGTTTTAAGAATAAGGTTGTCATTTCAAAAATAGCAAGTTGTGTCAGACATTTAAAATATAGTTAACTGCAAAATTTGTGGCTATCATGTTTGCTGCTGGGGGTTCACATAAACAACAAACTGGACCGGACTGACAACACAGTGACGTTGTACACGAAGGACCAGAGCAGACTGTACTTGCTAAGGAGACTCAGTTCTTCTGATGTGTGCAGCAAGCTGTTGGAAATGTTCAACCAGTTCATCGTAGCCAGTGTGGTTTATTACGCAGCAGTCTCCAGGAGAAGCACTCTGAGCACAAAAGTAGCACAATGCCTGAATAAACTTATCAAAACCTTGACCCACTGGCAAAATTGGATGCCATCATGAAAAAATCCCCTGCATGAATCACTCGCTTGGAGCACTTTCACCCACAGGCTCATTCCACTATGGTGTGCTAAGAAGCGCCTCTAGGGGTCTTTTCTGACGCTACTATAAGGCAATTCAATGCTTCCACCCGATGTACACGTTAAGTTTATTTATTTGTTTGTTGTTTGTTTGTTTTTTTTTAATTGGCTGATTGGATGTATTATCTTTGCTATGAGTCTGTATAATTGTTTTTTATGTTTCTACTGCCATATGCATTTGAATTTCCCCATGGGATTAATAAAGGTGATCTAATCTAATCTAATCTAATCTAATCTAATCTAATCTAATCTAATCTAATCTAATCTAATCTAATCTAATCTAATCTAATCTATTGTATATTAATTTTAATATATTTTAATCAAGCACGGACTATAGGGTTTTTAATTAAAAGCAAACTTGAAATTGTTTTTAAAGTTTGAAAGAAAAAACAGGTCAAGTCAGGTCAGGTTGGGGAGCATGCACTGGCACAGCATGCTGCTGCCCCCACCACACGACAAAACAGCTTCGGATCCCAGTTGGCTGCCCCCCAGGCAGACATGCGGTGCAATCCCACCCTCTGGAAATGACCATCTATCTGCCACAGCCAGGTGTTGCGTGGACATCCCCTTGGCCTGGTCCAGCCACTCAGGTCCTCAACAATGAGGGTCCTGTGAGCCAGATCTTGCTCAGGGAATCGCACCATGTGGCCGTATTGCCATAACTGAAGCGCCCTCACAATAAGACAATGTGCTTTTAATTTCATTAATTCTCTTCATTATTCTAATATGATAGCACTATTATAATGATAGCTGACAGGGTTTGGCTGTTGTAACCCTGCTTTTTTTTAGTATGGAGACCAAGGATTGTTTCCCAGATCCTCCATGCATGGAGTCTGCATGTTCTCTCTGTGTCTGTGTGGGTTTCCTCCAGGTGCCCTGAGTTTCTCCCACAGTCCAAACACATGCAGGCTAGGTGGATTGGTGATACAAAATTGGCCTTAGTGTGTGGTTGTGTGTGTGCTTGTGTGTGTGCATGTGTGTGTTGTGGCTGCATGTGTGTGTGTGTTGTGTGTGTGTGTGTGTTCACCCTGTGATGAACTGATGCCCTGTCCAGGATTTGTTCTTGCCTCAGGAATAAGCAGGTTGGAAAATGACTGAACTAATAATGATATATGTATGATATTCTGCTATAAGTATATTTTTTGGTCATAGTTTCATGTTAGCTTAAATACATGAAAATGACAGGTGAGTGCATTTATCACTACATCTTAAGCTCTAACTGACTCCAACAAAATCTAAAAGCGGAGTCTTTAAATATAGCCAGTATAATAATAAATAATTCTTTGCACTTATATAGCGCTTTTCTCACTGCTCAAAGCGCTCAGTCTTTCTTAGTAAGTACAAATGACATTTTACCAATATGTATTTTAACTCAGGTTTGTGACAGCTTTACCAAGAGCTGCAGGGCTGGCTTGTTAAACTGTCACATGAAGTGTCCAGTAACTCATGTGCCCCAAGCCACTGCTATGGCAGGATAATCACAGATAAACTAATCAGTTGGGGTAAAATTTCAAAGCCAGGAATCACTAATTTGAAAAGTTTAAATTTCTCGATGATATTTTTGAGAAAAAACTTGAAAGTATTGTGAAATGTACTCTATACTTCTCTTTCTCTGTCCTAAATGTCATCTTCCTTCAGTCCCACTGACATCACTTTAACAGAAGCCTTAATGGTATTATACCATAGACTATCAATTCATATCATAATCTTATAAATCCACCTTGGGATCAATGTCAAAAATGGCACTTCAAATCATTAGCTTTCTCAGTTTAGGATCCTTTTCTTTTTTTCTGTCACCATTTCATTTCCCTGTCTGAAGGTAGTGTCTTTCAGGTTGCTACAGCATTACACTTCTAACCAGTGTCTTTCTTCTAGGACTTCACTTAAGTACTTGGTGGCCTCTCTGGATTTAAAGATTTTCTACTTCTCTGCCACTGTCTGTTTTTTTTGTCCATCCTCATTTATCCCTATCACCATCCATTATCATCTTTAACCACTGTTATTAACTCCATTTTTAATTTTTTTTTCAAAACCACTCTGTGCTGGGCAACCCATAATGCTGTTGGATTTATTGGTTCTGTTCCCAACTGCTTTATCCCTGCATTTTCTATTTTAATGGCTTTTGTTTCGCTTTGTACTTTAGTCTAATATTTACAGACACTAATGCTACAAGAATATTCACAGTGGCTCTTGAAAGCTGCTCTTGTAATACTGTATAATCTATTATCATCTTGAAGTGTATTTGTGGAGTTACATGAAAACAAACACATACATATTTGCTCTTAAAATGTATCTGTCTTCTTCAGATTACAAAGATTTTCATGACACTTTAGCAATGAATAATTACTTTAGTTTTTTTAGACTTGTTTTAGACTTTAGGTTTTTTTTAGACTTGTTTGTGCATTATTCTATACAATATTACTCCCAAACGTTACCTCAGAAGTTTACAACAGTAATTTAATACCCAAATAGCATTGATTTTTAACTTATTAAGAACATATTTGTGTGATTTTCCTACCAAACAAATGTCATGCATTAATGCCAAAATACACCTTAAAATATCTTAATTGATGATTAGTTACTAATAAAGTCTTAATACATTCATTCTGAGCCTGGTCATTGTCCATGTGGAGTTTTCACATTATCCTCTTACCTGTGTGAGTTTTTCTCTGAGTACTCTTATTTTCCTTGCCATATCCCTAAAAATGTCAAGGTTAGTTTCATTTATGACTCCAACATTAAATGTAAAGAGAAGAAGGTGGAAAGGTCAAAAGTAATTACAGATTATGCTATTATATTACAAAAATACTGAGATAAATGCTGAATTGACCCATCACTACCTGCTTCTGTGTTTATAGATCACAGTGTAGTTTTTCATATGGTTCACTATTTTGAAACTGTATGTTTATTTTCCAGTTTTGCTTGGCAACTATTTGTAAAGCTTACAGTAAATGTAAATGCGTCAGAAAAATGTTTTTTGTTTTGACTAAATATATTCAGTGATTACAAATTGTTATGAGATTTGAGTCATCCTTGGGGTTACACCCTGAGCCATCTCATTAAAGTTATATGTTATACATATGTGTTATGTAGCTTCAAATATGACAGGAAAGCAGTCAGTGTTGGTCATGTTGCAATAGTGAGATGTTACACTTGTGATCCAAACCGCAATAAACAACTCAAAGATGGTTTGTGGCCATGACACATATGATGAGGAAAATGCTTTATTAAACTAAACATAATGTTAATGTTAGGTTTTATTGCTATTTTTTCCTACACAGGAGAATGCCATTACATAACAGAATTTAGGTACTCAAGAATGAAGTCTATTGTAGTGCCTTAAACTATTCAGCAATTTCATAATATTATGAACTAAATAATAAGCTCACATCAACTAACTGCATACAGTATTTAACAGTAAATGGTCAGTATCTATTTAATTTACAAGCAGAAACATGCTGCTGCCATTCACAACTACTTACTGTTCGCTCAGATACATCATGTAATCAGTTAAGTAGCCTATTCCTCAGTGAGAAGAGTATGAATATACTGTTTATTTGCTTTGTGATGACAATGACATTTCACAAGATAATACCTGTGATGTAAGGACTGATGTAATATATTAAATAATTAGAGGAAAGACAAGAACAGTTCTCAGCTTTGAAATAATTTAAATACTTTATAGGTGAAGTTAGAAAAGGAATTAAAGTGGTGATAATAATTCATGTCAATGATCATTTTTGTTAAATTAAAGCTGATGCTTTAGTAGTCTCGTAATGGTAAAATTTTGGAAGATGAGTAAAATGAGAAAGCATATGACAGGGTGCCTCGAGAGGAGTTGTGGTATTGTATGAGGAAGTTGGGAGTGGCAGAGAAGAACAGTGGAACCTCGGTTCATGACCATAATTTGTTCCAAAGCTCTGATTTGGTCGTGAACCGAAGCAATTCCCCCCATAGGATTGTATGTAAATACAATTAATCCGTTCCAGACCATATGAACTGTATGTAAATATATATATTTTTTAAGTTTTTAAGCACAAATATAGTTAATTAAACCATAGAATGCACAGCGTAATAGTAAACTAAATGTAAAAACATTGAATAACACTGAGAAAACCTTGAACAACAGAGAAAACTAACACTGAAATAGTTCGCGCTATAGCGCTACCAACTGCTGGCTAAAAACACTTTTTTTTTAATGAGTTTTAAGCACAGGGAAAAAAATGAACATTTGAAAAAATCCGTAATTTAATAAACCACCAAGAAAAGTAACATTGCAACAATGCACGCTACGAACCGATCGCTGTAAACAGAAGTGAAAACAAAATCAAGCCGAGTACATTCTTTAACTGCCTTCCTACCTTATGTGTCCAGCCCTCTCTCTCTCTCTCTCTGGCACTGCCTGTGTGTGTGCATCTGTCTCTCTCTCGCGCTGCTTCTGTGTGTGTGTGTGTGTGTCGCACACTCTCTCTCTTGCTCACTGCACAGGAAATGCACAGGGAGAGACTGAACATGTAAAAACAGAAAGGGAAACTGGCTTGTTCATATACTGAGTGTGTGGTCATGAACCGAGACAAAAGTTTGGTGAACGTTTTGGTCGTAAACCGATTTGTACGTGTACCGAGACGTTTGTGAACCGAGGTTCCACTGTATGTAAGAGTTGTACAGGATATGTACGAGGGAAGTGTGACATTGGTGAGGTCTGTATTAGGAGTGATGAATGCATTCAACATGGAGGTGGGATTACATCAGGATAAGCTCTGAGCTCTTTGTTATTTGCAGTGGTGATAGACAGGCTGACAGATGAGATTAGACAGGAGTCCCCTTGGACTATGATGTTTGCTGATGACATTGTGATCTGTAGCGATAGTAGGGAGCAGGTTGAGGAGACCCTGGAGAGGTGGAGATATGCTCTGGAGAGAAGAGGAATGAAGGTCAGTAGGAACAAGACAGAATACATGAATGTAAATGAGAGGAAGATCAGTGGAATAGTGAGGATGCAGGGAGTAGAGTTTAAATACTTGGGATTAACAGTGCAGAGTAACAGGGATTGTGGAAGAGAGTTGAAAAAGAGAGTGCAAACAGGCTGGAATGGTGAAGAAGAGTAAAAGGAAAGGTCTACAGGATGGTAGTGAGACCAGTTATGTTATATGGGTTGGAGATGATGGCACTGGCCAGAAAACAGGAGACAGAGCTCAAGGTAGCAGAGTTAAAAATGCTAAGATTTGCATTGGGTATGAAGTGTATGGACAGGATTAGGAACAATTACATTAGAGGATCAGCTCACGTTGGACAGTTTGGAGACAAAGTCAGAGAGGCGAGATTGCATTAGTTTGAACTTGTGCAGAGGTGAGATGCTAGATATATTGGGAAAAGGATGCAAGGATAGAGCTACTAGGCAAAAGGAAAAGAGGAAGGCCTAAGAGAAGGTTTATGGATGTGATGAGAGAGGACATGAAGGTGATGGGTGAAACAGAGCAAGATGCAGAGGACAGGAAGACATGGAAAAACTTGATCCGCTGTAGCAACCCCTAATGGGAACAGCCAAAATAAGAAGTAAAATGAGAAAGAAGAGTCAAGATGACATTTGTACTATTTAATCAAAGTTTATTTTGTCAATACAAAATGTTAAAAAAAGAAAGCATTTATGATACTTGTAATTGCTTATGGAAATTTATTATTTTGTTTTCACATAAATGTAAAATTCTCAAAGTATAAGGTGTCTTCAAGACTAATTGAAAGTTTAACTAAATTATTCCTGATCTGACTCATAAATACAGATTCTGAGTCATTATAGAATTTAACAACAACAACAAGCCAACTCAATGAAAGCCAGTGGCGGACCGTGCATTTCACACCTAGGCCTTCAGTAGGCTCCGTCTGAATTAACCCGCCCCTCAAAAACTAATTTATGGTTATAAAAACCATCTTAATATGCAGAAATACAGTATAAAGAGCCGTTGCATCACAGATAGATAACTCCTGTAGCCACAATAAATGCCTTTATTAAATAGACAAACTAGGGGTGAACAAGTTCCTTTCTACTGCAGCTACAGCCCACGACACACATAAAAAACATCAATAATAACTCATAAACTTGCTTTATTATTTAGGAAAATCGCAACATTTTACTCACCAAAAATTCGGATTATTTGTAAACAAAATCCATCCGCCTCTCTTTCCTCAAAAACAGTTCAATTACTCTGTCGTACAGATTATCCGTGCGCTTCAGTTCCATCAGGAAGTCCCTTTCTATCGCCATCGAAGCTAATGCTGAAAGTCGAACCTGCCCTGTCGTATTTCTGGCATAAGTTTTAGTTCGCTTTAGGGCTGAAAATGTCCGCTCAACAGAAGCAGTGGAATGGTCACCGCCAAACACACCAATGTGTACAGCTGCCCCATGATGCTCTCATTCAGATTTTTCTATTACACCATCCGCACCATCCTATCCAATCAATGGGTCTGAATACGGTGACATTGCTGTACGCCTGCTAGAGGGCCCTAGTGAAACCAACTCAAAATCTGTTTGGTTGAAGCAACAGTTTAATTGACATTTATTTTGTGTTAGAGGGCCTGCAGAACGGATTGTGAAGGCCTCTGGGCAGACTTCTTTGACCCTGCCTGGCAACAAATGATGGCTGAAATATGATTGGTTAAATGCTTTAATACGGAAATACATGTCTGGAAGCAGGCACAGCACAACCATCGGAAAAGCTATGAAAGGAAGCGGACAGACTATTTGGAATTATTTAATAAGTATTCATGGACAAAATATAATTAACATCAGTTTGTGATTCAGATATTTTTTTAGGCCAGCAGAGAAGGCCCTGACGGCCCGCCACTGATGAAAGCAATCCACACTGCAAATTAAATAATAAAAACCCAAGAGACAGCTGATATACTTAAACAAAAGACCCATAAGACCATTTAGAAAAAACTTTGTATGGGCTCAGACAAGCTCCTGGATTCATCTGCATTCATCAGTGCAGCACATCAGCATTTGCTTTTAATAATTAGGGTACAAATTAACATTATAACATCTTTTTAACAAAATATGAATGAATGTGAAAAAGCAATAGTACTTTCTTTTTAAAGCTCAGTGTCCCAAATCATATACAAAAGGAAAAAAGTACCTAATTGGAAACTTGTTAGACAAATCTTGCTTATAAGTTCTAACGTATAAACTTAATAATCTGTTGGCCAATGTATTTCAGGAAACTCTCAATCTCTTGTGTTATGGAATATATACATATTTCCCCATGAATAAGGTATTGTTAAAAAAACAATGGTAAATATTCCATTCTTTCACATAGTATAATGTTTTCACAGAACATGTGTGTTACAGTAAAACAAGGATAATTAACTTTAACATTTAAGTACAATTATACATAATTTACTCTGAGTATTATATTTGAGTTTTTTCAATGTATTATAAACTGTTCAGAGCAGTAAAGTGCTATTTAAAAATCAGGTCATTTACCTGAGGCAATCTGAACATAAAGCATCTTGTCTAGACAAACTATGAAGCCTTTGGATTCATTACAGATTGTATGTGGTGTAATTAGGACACTTCTTATTTACTCCAGACATAGCACAGATTGTCTAATTTTATTTCCTCTTAGCAATGTTCTCTTGGCTTTTGTCAAAAAAGTGAACATTGTGCTAAAGTTAAAAATATGTTTAACATTTATAAATACTTCCTCATTTCATCTGTAAAGAAATTAAAGTAATACTTACTGCTGTCAGAAACAAATAACTTTTACACTTTTAACCTGACATTTTCTAGTAGGAAGATTTCCTGTTAAATGCACATACTTTAAAAAGTGAGCTCAGCTTTCACAGGACTCAGCAACAGAATACTGTACCTTTCTAGTCAATTTTCGATGCTTTTTGCAGCTCTGGTATGCTATTGCTTTAGTATTATTAAGATGACTGGGGAATTCTGTAAAGACCTGTAGGACCCTCAGAAAAAAATGTATTTGTAGTTTTTTTTTAATTTTGTGTTAATTTGAAACAATTAGAGAGATGTTTGCCTGTAGTTACCAACATAAGCATAACACCAAAGATTGAAAAATATGTTTTTTTCTGTGCTAAATGTTACTGTACCTCATAAAATCAATTATTGATATGGTGTTGAAAGCTTTCAGTAAACTCACAAATGAATAGTGCCAGTCATTGTGAGACATGAATATTAACAAAGGACTGTAGCAGATTGTTTCAGGCCCCCTACAAAAGCCTAACTTGGCATACTACAGTAGAGACTCCAACCAATAACTGAACTTTACATCTAGTAGCAACAATGCAAATTCTAGCAACTCTTTGAAGAATCATGGGAATTTGACAATCCTGTCTTTCTTTGCTACAGTGTATGGACCTGGAAAATGCTGAGGACCAATATCTTATGCTAGTGTTTAGGATTTGCGTCAAGAGTATTTGGTTCCAAGACCATCACAGCATGTTTTTCAGTTCCCATTTTTGAGAAGTGAAAGTATGTTCACATAACTAGTGTTAAACAGGTCTTGTCATTGTGGACATTAGACACCACCACAGGTCATCCTATTTTTGATTTTCATGGACAGGAAATTAAAGCTAAGTGAAGAGCATCCAATTTGTCCATCTAAAGGTTGCATCCTTGTTTTTTGCGGGTGATATTATTGTCTTAGCCTAATCAGACTCTAATGTCTGGTATTAACTGAAAACATTTTCACCTGCAGTATATAAGAACTAGAACGTTCAAATCTGAGGTCATGGTCTTTTCCAGGAAAAGAATGGGTTGCTTTCTACAGGTAAGAGATGAACAGCTAATGAAGCATGGGAGTTCTAGTTGTTCACAAGAGATGTAAGAGGCAATTCTTATGCCTTAAAGATAAATTGGTGATGCAGAAGTATTTTTTTCTGTCGTTGCACTGGACTATAGACTTGGAGGAAAAACTAAAGCCCAGAATGAAGCTGTCTGTTTAATGGTCTCTCAACATCCCCATCCATACCTATGATCATAAGCACTAGACAGTGACTAAAAGAATAAGACTGCAAGTACAAGTGGACAAAATAAGGTTGCTGAGAAGAGTTGCTCAGCTTGCTCCCAGTAAATAGCCTAAGGAGCTCAGCAACACGGAACTCCCTTGGAGAACAGGGTCAATTGGGCAAATGGCGATAAATATGAAGTGCTTTTTATTAAAATAACTGTGTTAAACAATTGCATCTTTGTTAGTGAATAGAGATACTTATCTCCTTGTACTGACACCTCCATTATTTAAAGATTATTGTTTGAGATAAAGTTGCTAGATTGCATGCTGAAAAGATACCGTCCCACAGGACAGGGCTGGGGATCTTATGTTTGGGTCAGAAGATGACCCTTGATGATTTTCTTGCTATTTCATCAATGCAAGATTGTTAGCAATGCAATTGCAAGTCCAAAACAAAAACATTCATGTACACATAGGAAAGGGAGTCACTATGATTTTTACTTTGATTCTAGCAAGTTTTTGTTTAACTAAAATCAATCAATGGTGCTGTTCATTGGTGTTCAACACAATTGATGCAATTTTATCAGCATTACTTGAGAATGCTCTGGAACCAAGTTAAGGATTGGGTAACAAAGTGTGTCTTCTTGCAAGTGACACTGACAATAAAGACAAAAATTTGACGGATTTATTTTTTATTAAACTGGAACACTAAAGTATATTAGTGTCAGAGGGGGACACTTTTACATTTTTTTTGTGCACTGTGTGGTTCCATTAGGCACCCACTGTTGGGACTGGGGGGTGAGAAGTTAAAAGGCTATCTGTACTTATTAGTGGTATTTGCTGTCTTGCAAGGGAGTCACTGCTTTGAAGTTTGGCCTTAGAAGAATGTTTGTATTTACCTGGCTTGGAAATATTGGTTTCTAATCAGCATGTCTGTACTTATTAATGGTATTTGCTGTCTTGCCAGGGAGTCACTGCTTTGAAGTCTGGCCTTGGTAGAATGTCTGTATTTACCTGGCTTGGAAATATTGGTTCCTAATCAGCATATCTGTACTTATTAATGTTTGGTAACCATACATTTTGTTAACTTGTGTTTTTATTAATTGTTAAACCCAGGCAATTTAGATGTGCCATTGATTAAACTGTTTGTCCAGGACTGACAACAGAGGGGTGAAGTAAATATAAACTGCTGGCCAGCAGAAGGCAGGAGGGAGAGTCCACAGGAAACGCTGCCAAGACACTCGGACAGGGCACAGGGGCTCGCAGGCAGACAAGGGTACCTGGCTGGCACAACGTGAGGCACAAGGGCGGCAACACTTCCAGGGAGGAAGAGACAGCTCCACAAAGAGACGCCGGATGTGGGTTCAGCGAGAGAGGGAATCTGCATGAAAGGACCCAGTAAAGCTGACAGACGAGAAATGAGGCGTGCCTAGGTCCCAGCAACACAAGGAGCCCAGAGTGGAAGAAAAAGGGACAACGAAGAGACGCTGACAGGGAGTCAACAATTTTTGACACAACTTCTGCCGGGGAACAGAGTGCATCCATGAACAATTAAGTGTTGGGGTAATACAGTGCCCAAACTGGACTCTGTACCACTCAAGGTTATATCCTCCAATTCTTGTTTTTACGGACTTTTAGAGTGTGGACTGTGTATTTTCCTTTTACAAAAAAGGAAATTAATTCCTGATATGTTTAGGTTCTGTTATGTTCGTTTATCTTTTTAATGTACCTTATATTGTCTTGTACAATAGAACTTACTGTTGCCTTTTTTCTGAAATTACTGTTGTGTCTTTCATTGTGTGTTTACTCACCACCCAATTTAAAGAAACCTGTGTGCTATTATTGGTAAATTTCAGGAGTTCCCAGTCTCTTAATAAAACTGGGTGGCGTAGTCAGATATTTTAATGGTGTCTAAGTTAGATTACCTATAAGTGTGACCAGACACCTGTGACATTAGGCAAAGATTATTATCTATTATTTGGTATTAGAGTTTAACCAGTGGACATAATAAAAATAACAAAAGATCAAAAAACATTTACAGTACATATATTTATTATAGGGGCCTTTTTCAGGGTCACAGACCAGGTCAGAGGGAAGATTGAACAGGTAACCTTGCAGATTTATAACCTGGCTCTCTCAAAACTAGTTCACTCTGTCTGTAATCTCTTCAACACAGTAATTGAAGTGAGAGGCCTCAAATTGCCCCTTTGCTAAAACAACATTTTTCCCACATTATCTTTGTTTTTGTAAAAATAAAATTTTATCATAAAAAATGGTAAGTGGATCCAAAAAAAAAACCCAAAAAAAACTACTATCTTTCAAGTTATATAACCATAAACTAGACATATAGTGCTCTGTTTCAGACTTTAAATCAATTTGTAACAGGCATGCCCAATGCCCACACATGGTAGACATCTTCCTAGGCTTAAAATTATGATCAGCTCGGACATGAATTGAACAACTTAGAGGTAAAAGAACATTCTTGTACTCCAGCGATCTACAGTTTCTATTCTATGATGGTAAGGTCTCCATAAATAATACAGTATTGTTAAAATGTGGAATCAAGGTATATTCTAAAGAACACTGGTCCATTGATGAACTTTTATTATATTTTTTATTTATAATACAGATATTGAACAGTGACATGCTCTGCAATTAAATATTATTGCGAGTCTTCATCTTCTGGAATTCTATCAGGATAGTCTGATTTCTGCATTGCATAGGTTGAAGCATTATGGTATTTTGGCATAATATTATATACTATCAAAACAGTGTACTGAACTGCAGGCATTAAAAATAGCATAAATATATATTATAATACAGCATAACACAATACACAATAAAGTCCCCAGTGCAGATAATGAATATGACTTGATGGGTTACATTTAATTGATTTGATTTTAGAACACAAGAAAGAAACCCCTTGTCCCTCCTTACAGTACAATGCTTTCTAAGTTACAAAGTACAGTAACTAAGAAGGAACAAATTTTTGTGTTCTCAAATATCTGCATATGTAGTTAAAAGCATAAAACTGTAAGCTTTCCCAAACAGTGACTTCTTAAGAGGCCAAAAAAGGTACTAAGAAAAGGTTTGTCTCCTTATCTGTAATGTGTGGTGAAAATTAATCAAACAAACAATATCATAGAAAAGAACTTCTGTGAACATGTGGATTTGACGTTTGCTGCAAGCCAATTGACTTCTCTTCCCATTAATTAAACGCACTGTTTACCTAATCTTTCATACCATTTCAGAACCATTAAAGCTAAGAAGATTAGTATCCCATTTCTGGCAAAATGCACTTTTATTTCAGTAGAGACTACTTTGCCTCTGTCTAAGAAGATTAAAACCCAAGCAAATGCATTCAACAAAACTCCACTGCAACTCAAAAAAGAACAATTGTATCACCTTCAAAAATATCGTATTATTGTCCAGTTAAAGAGGATTAAGACGAGAGTAAATCTGAAATTGGGTTTAATGCTGTGCTTATCTGAATTCTTGCCTATGGTAATAGTGTACACCTTCGTATCATTAAGCAGGAAGCAGGTGGGATTTCTTACAGCTGATAGGAGGTACACCTTACTGTAGGGCTTAACAAGGAAATTGTGTGTTGAATTGCACTTAAAGCTTTCCTTTGAAAAACAAGCTGAAGAAAAAAAACAAAGAGTCTGCATGTCTTTTTATCAAAAGAAAATACATTTCTTGAAATACTCAGTAGTAGATACCATTAGTAACAGATCATGATAATGATTACAATAACATGCAATATTGTCAGTATTTCCACATGACCAAACATGTACAAAGAATGCAGATATATACTTAAATATGAGTATAAGTATATTTTTATGAATATCTAAATATGTATATATGTGTTATACTTAACACTGTATATAATAAAGGATAGAATTAAATGTAATAAAGCAATGTGAAAATATTTGACAATATATTAAAATACATCAAGTTTTTCCCAATGTGGAAAAAGAGTAAAGCGTATAAAATGAAGCATGGAAATATATGATACAGTGAAACTAATGGATATCAACCAGTCTAAAGTCACAAATAAACTATTGTATATATTAGGACTTGAGAGGAAACTAAAGTACCAAGAATAAACCCACAAAGACATTCAGGGAATAATAAAACTCCACATATGTGGTGACTGGACACATTCTTCTGGAACAGTACAATATATAATAATTGGTCTAATTAGTATGTATTTTGTTTTATTTAAAAAAGATATTTTGTAACAAAAAAAAAGTTATAATTTACTATTTTGGCTATTCTGTGTTTATGTTTAGTTTATAAACCTTTATCTCCATTCATCCATCCATCCTTTTTTCAAACCTGTTTTATCATGAGGGGGGTCACGGGAACCTGGAGCCTATTCCAGTAAGCACAGGGTGCAAGGCAGGAACAATCCCTGGACAGGGCGCTAGTTCATCGTAGGGTGAACAAACACACACAAACACTACAGCCAATTTCACTTTTCCCTTGTGTCTTTTCCAGAATTATGTTTCATGTTTTATGTTTAATTGATGACCCACTGATTTAATCAAAAACTTCCAGATCATGTAAAACATGTTCTAGAGTTTCTTAGAAGTTTCTGTGCTAAGATGGAGAAACGGTACCTTTCACATATTCTCAGTGTTATTTTAGAGATATAAACTTTCTCAAGATGGTCTGCTATTGATCTCAGGCTGTGGTTAACTGGCCATTCTGAATTCAGTGAAACAAGTGCAAATTGTTGTTGTTTCTCCCTTTAAAGTCATGATGTTAGTTTGCTGCAATTGTGTCCTACCAATCCACGGATGCACACAAAGTTCATGATGTTCTTTTTCAACAAGCTCTCCCTCCATCTAAAAAGAATTATGATTTGGGAATTCTGTATTTAATAGATTAAGAGTGGAAGCATGGGTTGGAAAAAGATGTTCATCTTATCGATTGACTTTACTTACAGTATGTATCCAAGCAGTTTAACCTATATTAAATCAAATCAGTTTTTGTCTTTAATTATTATGCCTCTTTTTTGAAGAATACAATTAAACTTGGATAATGACCCTCCCCCAAGTAATATGTCACAGAATTTTACATTTGTGCCTTTGGCGGCTCTTGCATATATGATTCATCTTGAATATGGCTGTTTAATTTTCAGTCACCCCTGGGGGTTAAACACCATTTTTCACAGCTTAGAATGTGAAAACATATCTCCTCATTTTTCAGCTGATTTAATTACAGATTTACTTCTGTCTAAAGGGAAGAAATCATTTAAGTTATTGTATATTTTAAGAGTGCAAGCTTTTCTGTAGTTGTTCTGGTTTGCGAGTCATTATAAATGATAATCGGGCCACTAACATACTTAACCACCTTACTATGTTGAATAGGAGATTTGAATGTAATATTCAGAACTGGCTCTGAAATGAAATGGGCCTAGTTTTCTTCTGTTAATTCAGTAACAAATAAAGTTACTTCTTTTAGTATGTCACTTTCATTCCACATTTATTTCAAGATGATATTCACCAGAACAGAGTACAATACACAAAGCATGCCCTCTCATCGCTGACGCACCATCGTCACACGTCATCACCCCATATCTTATTGGGACAGAGTTGTTGTTCTTTGCTTTCCTAATTTGTTTTGTTGCCAGGATGACAGTCCTCTGCCAATGATTTTATTTATATTTAGGCTTACTTTATATTCTCATGATGCTGGATTTTGTCAGGTGAAATTCCTCACTAACGCCTAACTTATCAAATTAAGAAGTCTGATTTCTTGATTTTCCTTTTTGGGTATGTATGTTCTAAATTGCTGGCAATGAATGTGAAAGTCAAACACATTTTCCTAGGTACTACAAAATGTCGAATGTCCACCCCTACATCAGTCATTGCAAGAAGCAAATAAACTGGGGAACTCAGTTCAAACTTCAGGCTTGCATCCAATATTGGAATTCACAGGTATTTACATAGGATGACTTTCTGTTGTACAAATAGTAAAAGATCATGAAGCTCTGTTTATTTCCAAAAATAATATCTTGGCTGTATGATGCAGTAATGGTAAACTCTTTAGTCTGACAGCTCTACAGACCTGGGTTCAATTTGTATTCACAATCTGGTCACTGTCTGTGTGTAGTTTATATATCACTGCAGTGGATTATCTCTGGGTATTACAGTTTGAATACTGTATTTAAAATGAATTCTACAACAAGAACATGGGGACAAAGTTGGAAACTTTTGATTGGGTAAATTTTGCATAAATGTTACATTTTTTTTTCTTCACACTGTGGACCAGTGGGACTTGGGACACAAGTTCAGGACACACATTTTTATTTTTTCTTCTTCTCCCCGTGGGAAACGCCTTCCCCCATTTTCCACATGTACAACACAGTCACAAGCACAGCACAAAACACACTCTTCTTCTCTTCTCCATCTGCCTCCACTCCTCCTGGCAAGGTTCGTCCTCTTCCACCCGACTCTGGCTCCCAGAGTAGTGGCTGCTGGCTCTTTTTATAAGGCACCTGGAAGTGCTCCATTTGTCTGATGATGTTTTTCCGGCAGCACTTCTGGGCATGGCGGAAGAGCTGAAAATAAGGGCTCAGCAGCAGCTGCAACACCCCACAGAATTCAACAGGGCTGCATTAAACTCCAGCTCCCATGAAACCCTGCGGGAGTCTGAGGCACCGCTGCAACCCAGGCGGACTGCCACCTAGCACCCCAGGGAAGGGAGCATATCCAGAGCATTACCAGCATGGAGGCATCCTGGCCAGGCAAGGGCCCTGGCCGTACGCCACAACACAAAGAACAATAGACACATGAAATTAATATTAAAGTTATCTGTAGAGAGTAGGACTTCAGGGAACTTCAAATATTGAATCATGTTATTTTGGAAAAATTCTGTGAATAGGATTGGTTAGCCTGTTGGGCTGAATTTGCCTGTTCTCATCAAAATTCTGCTAATGTTCTAATGACATGCCTCAGATTAATTGGGAAGCTCTGAACTGGTCCATCACAAAACAGTGTTGTTGTGTATATGTCTTCCCTGTAATTAAATGTTTTCCTGTTCATTTTTGGTTTTGCCCAAGTGCTCATATTATGGTAATAAAAACAGCAGGTTCAGAAAAATGGATGAATGGTTGGTTGATTCACAAAAATCTTTGCTTGCTTTGCTGACATACAGAGTGTGGAATGTATATCACATCCATGTTTAAATCTTTGTGCACAGCTTAATAATGTTTTTTCATCTTAGCATTTCCCCTAAAAATTTGGATTTTAGTGGGCATTATAAAATAAACTTATCTTTTTCATCTGTACATGATTTAGGCTTATTGGAAAATGTATATATGTTTATGTGTATATGTTGTCCTGTACTCTGATCTACTCTTCTACAAGTACTGAATAACAACTGGAGAAGTAGGCTATTGTAGTTGGAACTATCAATTAATTATTCTTCTTTACTCATATAGCTGAGATTACTCATTTTTGAAGGAAATTCTTTTCCAAATTATCTGCAACTAATAAATTTAATCAGTGACAGATAGAAACAAGTAGCAAGCTGTAACAGTACTTAAGATAAGAGTTTGAAGCAACAATAACAAATGTTTACACACTTGGAAGAGTATGAAACTCAGGGTGAACCTAACAGAATAATTTGAAAGGAGAGTAGAAAATAATAGCTCATTCTCACTTATGGAACAGCAGTCAGATGTTACGACTGCTCAAATCGAATGAAAATGTGCATAAAAATAACATAAAAAAGTACTAATCATTCAAAGTTAGTCATCAATCTGAAGGTAGCTGGTAAGTATAATTTGCAACAGTTTAATACTGGCAAGATGCCATTGTATCGAGATTTATTTAACATGGTTACCAGTAATAAAGTAATACTTATTACTCAAACACTTTAAAACAAACACATTGTAGCAAAGAAGCTACAGCAATACCAACCATAACTGATGTTTTGCTTAATGAAAGAGAACCACTAGTATACCATCATTTGTGAGAGATATCTCTTAAAATTTAAGATCGGCAAACTTGAAGAATGGATAATGATCTTGTGTTGTACTACAGAACTAACACATCTTATATTGTGATTCTGTGCACCTCAAAAATGATTCATACCATAGACAAGTAGGTCATAGTTAATTGTAAGTGTAAGGGACAGCAACTCTAGAGTTGAAGATGTCATCTAGAGTGGAAGTATTAACCATTTTAAGGAGTGGACAGGTATGGACAATGACGCTGGGGCCTCTGGAGTGATAGGGAAGAGTCATGTGTTATGGTGCCTTCCTGGGAGACATGGCCAGAAATGCAGGCCAGAGTTGGGGTGAATTGAGTTTTCACTATCCGTGTCTGAACAAATTACTTAGATAGACAAGGTTGCTGGCTCCGTAAGACTCAAGGCCTAGTTGCTGGCCTACGGTGAGAACTAAAAAGGTGAGTTGCCTGAAAGATCTGCTTCTAGGAATTCCATGTAATATTCAATTGACTAACTATCTGAGCATGTTCTGCAGCTCTTGGTGTGGGACAGCAGAGTAAAGGTTTATGGGACTTTGGAGTGCTGTTTTGGACAAATGTTTCCCAGTCTTCCAGGATCATTACTTTTAACATGGAAAGACTTTGTGTATTTAAGACTGACAAGGTATTCAAGGACTGTGCAAACTAGAAAATGGGGATAGGGTAGCAAAGAGCGTAGTGTGGATAGAATTTAAACTTTCATGCAAATTCTGGGCAGCAATACTGTTGAGTAATTAGAAGAACATAATCAACACCTTGTAATGAAATATAACTCTAATTCAACTTAAAATGGAATATTAACATCTATGTGAGATATATTTTAATTTTAACAGAATTGTACTGGAATGGAGGAATACGGCATAGCATTATACAGCTTTATAATAACAATCTAAAAAGTTTAAGGTAGTATTTTTAGTAATGGGGGAATTAATTGGTCAAAATTGTGAAAACTCAACAAATTCTAGAGTTCAAAAACACAATCCATAGATAGACTTTTTTCATTTTTATTATGCATTTCATCAATGATTCACTTATCACATTTTGTTTATGAAATATTTTTGGAACAGTGAGTCATATTTAGAAATAACAGTGATAATAGCATGTAATTACATGTTTTAGCAGACTACAAAAACTATATATTTTTACAACATATTACAATATGAATAAGTTAAAAATGAAGTCCAAATAGGCTTAAGGTGGTTCAAATAGATTTGTAGACGTTGGAATCTAGCTGAAGTGATAGAAAAACTGTACTAATTGATATACTGTTGCTATTGCTGGTTGCTGAGAGTCTATGACTATGACATTTTTAAAAGATGTACCTGATGGAGAGTTTACTCTATGTTGAAAATTGTTGGTTAAAATGGATCATGATGGGGTGCTTTCCTGATATAGTATGGTGTCTGAAAATATTGAATCACTAAAATCTGCAGATAGTATAGCTGTGGGGTTGGTTTTAGTAAAACTAAAATGCTGTGTAAATTTTTATTTACAGTATGCAAAGCAAATTGCGGGACTACACTTAGAGAGCTCATTCCCTCTTCCATTCATTTCTAATGCAGTTTTTACTTTTACCATAATGACGATTGTATAATTTACCTGGTACAATTTTGAGTGGAGAGGAAGTGAGCTTGTCTTACAGAGATTTGGCCAAGTCATTCATGGCATTTCTACAGGCCATGATTCCCCTGGTGTTTCACTTACTTCTATTAAGGATCTGTTTTGTCATCAGGAGTGGCTAATGGACAAGTAAAAGACAAAAAACATACAAGCTAAACAAGTTAAAGTAACTTCTCTCAAACTAAATTTGAAATAGTATATTAATCCTTAATTGAAGTTGCACAAACTTTTTATCTGTTTAAAATATCTCAGTTGAAAATGTAACTTTCTTGACAAATGTCTTTGAAGGGCAAGTGTAATAAATGTCAGAAAAGTCGCTTAATTGGGAGCTTAGAAATTTTATGCAGACACAATTGAAAAAGTATGGGTTTTTCACATTTTAATGCCAACTCAACTACAAACAATAAAAAGAGAAAGCTCTCCAACATATTTTTTAATAATCATTACAGAATTCAGAATGCAGAGGCTATTAAACTATGAGAATCTAATGATGATAAGTTAAGTGTGTTTTAGGAAGAGCTAACTCACAAAAAGTAATATTATTGCATATGCTTTTAGTAAGATGAATCTGAAAAAATGCATTAAAGAAACTAATTTGGACAAAGTGTTAGGTGTTAAAATGCTTAAGGAGCAATGAGGTAATTTATAGTTGAACTTAATATAATGCATGAATAATTTATTCCAAAAATCAGAAATATTTTGAAATTTAAAAAAAAACACAACAGTGGACAAATAAGTAGATGAGTTGCTGTCGAAAAGGTAATTAAGAAAGGTTGTGCAATGCAAAGCAACAACTTCATCACAAGCATCATGGCTTATGAGCACTGTCAAAAGAAAAGACAATAGACAACAAAAAAGTTTGGGGATGGCCACCCTGTATACTTGAAAGACGGTATACAGTAATCCCTCGCTATATCACGCTTCGCCTTTTGCGGCTTCACTCCATCGCGGATTTTATATGTAAGCATATTTAAATATATATCGCGGATTTTTTGCTGGTTCGCGGATTTCTGCGGACAATGGGTCTTTTAATTTCTGGTACATGCTTCCTCAGTTGGTTTGCCCAGTTGATTTCATACAAGGGACGCTATTGGCAGATGGCTGAGAAGCTACCCAACTTACTTTTCTCTCTCTCTCTCTTGCGCTGACTTTCTCTGATCCTGACTTAGGGGGATTGAGCAGGGGGGCTGTTCACACACCTAGACGATACAGACGCTCGTCTAAAAATGCTGGAAGATTATCTTCACGTTGCTACCTTCTGTGCAGCTGCTTCCTGAAGCGACATGCTGCACGGTGCTTCGCATACTTAAAAGCTCGAAGGGCATGTATTGATTTTTGCTTGTTTGTTTTTCTCTGTCTCTCTCTCTCTCTCTCTCCCTGCTCCTGACGGAGGGGGTGTGAGCTGCCGCCTTCAACAGCTTTGTGCCGCGGTGCTTCGCATACTTAAAAGCCAAACAGCCCTATTGATTTGTTTGCTTTTCTCTATCTCTCTGATATTATCTGCTCCTGACACGCACTCCTTTGAAGAGGAAAATATGTTTGCATTCTTTTAATTGTGAGACGGAACTGTCATCTCTGTCTTGTCATGGAGCACAGTTTAAACTTTTGAAAAAGAGACAAATGTTTGTTTGCAGTGTTTGAATAACGTTCCTGTCTCTCTACAACCTCCTGTGTTTCTGCGCAAATCTGTGACCCAAGCATGACAATATAAAAATAACCATATAAACATATGGTTTCTACTTCGCGGATTTTCTTATTTCACTTGACTTGAGCATTCATAGTTTCCATACTTATTGTCTGTACTTTTAGGATTCGTTTACTCAGAAGTTGATGTGCTTGCTGCTTCCTGAGCAGCTCTTCTCTTCTGCACATTAGCGGCCCGCTTCTTCTCTTCTTTCATCAGCATCTTTTTGTGTTAAAACTGATTAAATCAGTTTTTGTTTTGGAATTATTTAGTACATTTCTTTCATTTTTCACTTAAGCTGGCACTTAAATCTTCAATCTACTTCAAGAATGATTTAAGATATGAAGAGATATGGAAAGTAACGGCAAAGGTGGTAGGGATGACAATGGAGCCCGTACGCATGCGCTGCACGGCCGCCCTGCTGGCCGCTGCCGAGAGTTGATTCTACAATAAAATAAAATAAAAATAAAATGGGGAATAACCTTGGAGGTCAATCATCACCCCGAAAGCAGATAGTAGATGTTGCGTAACGTAAACTATATGTGTAACAAATTTCAGGTCAATTGCTTAAACGGTTTGTGAGCTACAGGTGATTTAATATCCTTGACAGACAAATGAACAGCCATGGTAGCGTATTATATATAAAGATTTGTCTCTCTATTAATCGATTATATTATTTGTCCTGTGATCCTACATCTTTGTTTTTATGTTTATGCTGCTGCAGTCAATGTACAGAATCGATTAAGAATGCTAAAGAGAGTCGTTTATGTAGTCAAATTCAATAGGCGGTATGGTATGCTGGTAGACTTTACAACAGGGGCTTGAAGGGCTTGCTATAATACATCTATAGTAGCTAAGGTGCGACTATATAGCAGTAAGTGACTAATACATGTAGTATAGGTTAGTGTTTAACCTTTCTGGTGTCGGGACCCACTTTTTCCTAAGTGTCTTCATGACCCACCAGTCAATCTAGTGCAACCGTCAGTGAGCTCCTCTTTAATGAATCAAGCACAATTGTCATAGTTATATGGGGTCCCCCTTGGTAAACTAATTACGATCACCAGAGCGCTTTCCCCCTTATACAATCAAGCATAATCATCAGAGTGTGCTTCCACTTTAGTGAACTGAGTGCAAAAGTGGTGGTTGATCGAGCACCTTTTTCAGTGTTGGGGGTGAGCGTAATTGTCTGGCACACCCACTCACGACCCATTACAATTATAAAAATTAGCAACTAGTGACCCACTGGCAGGTTTGGTCACAACAACCTGGCTGAGAAGCACTGGTATAGGTAACCCTTAGGCTAATGTTTTCTTTTTGGTCCTTTGTAAGTTTAAATAAAACCAAATTCATTAAGGTCTTGCTACATAGCAGTAAGTAACTAATATATACATCTAGGTGACTCCTATTCAGTCATTATGTTTAAATTGTGCAATGCAATAATGAGTCCTCATTTGGAAAAATGTTTATTTGTTTGGTCCCTATTTTCCAAAAAACAACATAAATGCACTTCTGAAAGATCAGAGAAGACCTAATAGATTTCTGGATTGCCACTTGCCACTTTCATGGCAAACAAAAAGGAACACGTTAGAAGTGTTTAAAATTAAGAAGGGAATTAACTCTGCATTTTTGCTGTTAACTTTAAAATTAAGTTCTTAACAAAAAGGAAGGTGTTGGTTAAAGGGTAATTTTACACAAAGTTAAACATTATTTCTTCCCACAGTGAACAAAAGAAACATAGAAAAAAGTTACTCAATACTGTTGAATGATTATACAGTAATCCCTCGCTATATCGCGCTTTGACTTTCGCGGCTTCACTCTATTGCGGATTTTATATGAAAGCATATTTAAATATATATTACGGATTTTTCGCTGGTTCGTGGGTTAAAGTGGACAATGGGACTTTTAATTTCTAGTACATGCTTCCTCAGTTGGTTTGCCCAGTTGATTTCATACAAGGGACGCTATTGGCAGATGGCTGAGAAGCTACCCAATCAGAGCACATATTACGTATTAAATTAAACTCCTTATATATATTGTGAGCATGGGGGCTGTTCGCGCCCCTAGAGGATACGGCCGTTCCTAAAAAAACGCTGAAAGATTACCTTCACATTGCTCACTTTCTTGCTGGGCTTGCTTGCATCTGCTTTGTCAAGCGACATGCTTCCTGCACAGTGCTTCGCATACTTAAAAGCTCGAACAGCACCTATCGGTTTTTGATTGTTTGCTTTTCTCTTTCTCTCTCTCTCTCACTGACATTCTCTGCTCCTGACACACACTCCTTTGAAGAGGAAGATATGTTTGCATTCTTTTAATTGTGAGACGGAACTGTCATCTCTGTCTTGTCATGGAGCATGTTTAAACTTTTGAAAAAGAGACAAATGTTTGTTTGCAGTGTTTGA